>NC_045440.1:105472531-105526403 GCF_002776525.5 Piliocolobus tephrosceles | reverse complement strand
TTTTTTTTTTTTTTTTTTTTTTTTTTTTTTTTTTTGAGACGGAGTCTGTCTCTGTTGCTCAGGCTGGAGTGCAGTGGCCGGATCTCAGCTCACTGCAAGCTCCGCCTCCCGAGTTTACGGCATTCTCCCGCCTCAGCCTCCCAAGTAGCTGGGACTACAGGCTCCCACCACCTCGCCCGGCTAGATTTTTGTATTTTTTAGTAGAGACGGGGTTTCACCGTGTTTGCCAGGATGGTCTGGATCTCCTGACCTCGTGATCCACCCGTCTTGGCCTCCCAAAGTGCTGGGATTACAGGCTTGAGCCACCGCGCCCGGCCGTAGTTTAAATTTTCAGTTAATTCTTTTTGAGTTTTCTAGGTGAACAGTTATATCACAACCATACATTGTCATACTTTTACTTCCTCCTTTATTGTACATTTTTGTAAATTTTATATCTTTCTCCTTTTTTAATCTTTCAGAACAATGTAAAGCAATTGTTATAAAGGATATAATTGTCTTTTTTCTGTCTCTTTCTGTCTTTAATATAAATATATCTAGTGTTTCCTCATTAAGCAAGGTCCTATAGTTGAAATCATATTTTATCATCTTCAGGAAGCATGTATGTGTTTTTATCAAGAGTTTTTTTGGAATATCAAGAATGGAGTTTAAATTTTTTAAAAGTCTTTCAGCATCTATGGAATCAATTATGTGATTTTTCTTTTTGATCTATTTAGTATGGTGAATTATATTAATACATTTTCTAATATAAGTGATCTTTTCTTAAACTCCACATGTTCATTGTGTATTTGTGTTTTTTTAATGGACTGGTGAATTTTGTTTGCAGTGATATTAATTTTTTTGATATATTAAGCAAGATGCTATAATTGTGGTCATTTCATTGTGATTAGGAATTCCCTGGGTAACCACTGAGAACTCTCCACTCCGGCTGGTCAGAGTTATTGTCTTTTTACCATGTGTGAGCTCTGGGGAATTCTAGGTTTACAACTCCCTGGTTCCTTTTTACTTTGTCTTGTGGTGTTTCACTCTTTGTATGCATAATCCAGCACTCATCAGACTCAAGTAGACCTATATACAAATCTCTAGGTCTTCTCATCTTACCTCCCTCCTATTCAGATCCTGGCTCACAGCTTCCAACTGTCTCGGTCTCCCCAAACTCTCATTTCCATCTCTTCATTTTCATGAGGCTTCCAGGCTCTGCATGACTCCTCCAACCTGGGTACCCATAATCCAGATATTGACTGCAAGCAAAATGCTGCGGTCAGTATGGGGCCCGGTTGTCTGTTTCTGTTCTTTCATGGATCACTGTCCTGTGTTGTTTGTTGTCCAATGTCTGAACAGTTGTTACATACGTTTTGTTCAGTTTTCCAACGAAAAAGCTTAAATCTAGTCCTTGTTACTCTCCCATAATTGGAAGCAGAAGGTTTTCACTTTGGCTTTTTAACTATAGTTTCTTTTATTTATTTTTATATTGATTGCTCTAAGGATTACATATGCATCATTAACTTATAGTCTTCTTAGACTTTATACTGAATTACTTCAGGAAAATTACAGAAAACTTGTAATAATATAGTTGCGATTTTTTCTCATCCTTTTGGCTGTTTTTTAAATATATATTGTGTCTTTTTTTTTTTTTTCAGATGGAGTCTCACTCTGTCACCCAGGCTGGAGTGCAGTGGCGCGATCTCGGCTCACTGCAAGCTCCGCTTCTTAGGGTCACGCCATTCTCCTGCCTCAGCCTCCTGAGTAGCTGGGACTACAGGCGCCTGCCACCGCGCCCGGCTGATTTTTTTGTATTTTTAATAGAGACGGGGTTTCACCGTGGTCTCGATCTCCTGACCTTGTGATCTGCCCACCTCGGCCTCCCAAAGTGCTGGGATTACAGGCGTGAGCCACCGCGCCCGGCCATATTGTGTCTTCTTACATTTTTGGGAGATATAATTCACGTACCATATATATGATTCACCCCTTTAAAGTATATAATTCAGTAGTTTTTATTATATTCACAAAGTTGCAGAACCAGAGCATTTAATCCAGAACATTTTTCTCACTCCTAAAAGAAAGGCAATACTCATTAGTACTCACTCTGTATTCTTCTCTACTCCCAGCCCCTAGAAACCACTCATCTATTTTCTGTCTCTGTGGATTTGCTGAACATTTCATACAAATGGAATCATATAATTTTGATATAAATTTTAAACCAAACAACACTGTGTTACAGTGTTTGCCTTAGAGGGTCAAATGTCCTAAATTAAGAGAAGAAAAAACATGCAGTTTGTTTTAGTGTTGCATCTCACAGATACACTTACTCATGCCATGAAATAGACCACATTTATGCAAGTGTACAGCGATGTTCTGTGTTCCCATCTAATACAGCTTGTATAAATTTACAGGCAGACTAATGTTTCATCTAAGTAAAACTGGTTAGTAATGACCATGAGCAGGTGCAGGACTCAAAGCTTTCTAAGCTTTACTTCTTTTATCAGCACTTCTGATTTTATAAGCAATAATGCTTATCAACCCCATTCCTACCCAGATCTCCTGGCATGCTTGGGTATAGGAGGGCTTCATGGGGATCCAGACATTTTTAATAATGCTTTGGAACATCTCAGTGCCGAACAACAGCTCAGGCTGTTGTTCCACACTGAGATCAGCACAACATTGGCTGAGCCCCACAGCCAATGACTATAGTTTTTATATTCATCCACAGGCTACCATTTTTGGTGCTCTTTATTCCTTCCAGTAGATCTGAGTTACCGTATAATGTCATTTCTTTTTATTCTAAAGAGCTTCCCTTATAGCATTTCTTGCAGTTTTCCCTTCCATTGTGACAAACAGGGCCCTGGGGATCTTCTGTGATGTAACATATTCATTACTTGATAAGTTGAATTTTTCAAGGAATTTGTTCATTTTATCAAAGTTATTTAATTTATTGGCATAAAGTTGTTCATATTGCTCCTATATGATACTTTTGATGCCATGGTTTCTGTAGTGACATCCCCTTTGAATACTGATATTGGCAATTTGCCTTTTCTCTATTTTTCTCTTGAGGTTTGCTAGGGGTTTATGAATTCTGCCGCAAGGAGTCGATTTTTGATCTTATTAATTTTCTGTATCGTCTATTTTTTATTGCATTGATTTCTGTGGTATCTTTATTATGTTCACCTTTCTGCTTATTTTAGGTTTAATTTGCTTATCTTTTTCTAGCTTCTCTTGGTGTTTAGTTATTTCATTAACTTTAAACCTTTCTTCTGCTCTCATATGAACAGTTAAGGTTATTACTTTTCCTTTATTATAACTTTAGTTACAGCCCATAAATTTTTATATGTTATACTTTTATATACTTTATTCTGTTCGAAATATTTTCTAATTTTCCTGGTAATTTTTTCTTTGATCTGTGAGTTATTTATAAATGTATTGTTTAAGTTTGAAATATTCAGGGCTTTTCTAGCTATTAGTGACAATCTTTTCATTCTGGCTTCCCCAGCTCTGAACCTATAACATGTGATCTTTGCAGGGCCCTGGGTAATCTTGTCTTGCAGTCCAACTATGGTAGCCTGACTTCTAAGGTGGCTCTCAATGGTCCTCCCACCTCCTGATCTACCTGCCCTTACAGAAAGAATCCTTTCCCTTTGAGTATGGGCTGGACCTAATGACTTGTTTCTAATCCATAGAATACAACAAAGGTAATAGCATGTTGCTTCTGTAATTAGGTTATGACATATCATCACTTCTGTTTTGCTAGCAGACTTGTTGGCTTTGATGAGCAAGCTACCATGTTGGAGAGGCCTATGTGGCAAGGAACTGAGGGTAGCCTCAAGCCAACAGCCAACAAAGAACAAGCCCTTAGTCCAACAGCCCTCAAGGAACTGAATAATTCCAGCAATAGGAAAGTGAATTTGGAAAAGAATCCTCCCCAGTTGAGCTCTCAGGTGAGACCCTAGCCCTAGCAGATTGCAGCCTTGTGGAAATCCTTGAAGAAGAGGACTCAGGTAAGCCATGAATGGATTCCTGAGCCACAAAAGCCAGGAGATAATAAATGAGTGTTATTTTAAGCTGCTACATTTTGGGTAATTTGTTGAGCAGCACTAGATAACTAAGGAGATGCAGTTAATCCTATGCATACTTCTGGGGCCCTTCCCGTGTACAGCTCCGTCTTCTTAGGTATCCTGCCCTGGAAATCTTAATAGCTTTAGTAGCCCAGAGGTCTGATCTCCATGCATGTCTGGTTATTTTAAGGGCAAAGATTGAGTTACAAACATCTTAATATCCTGTACAGAACCTAAGTTAATATTAAGTAAATTTCTAACGAGTGTTCCTTTAGTGTTTGTTGACTGACATATTTTCCAAATTGAACTGCCCCAATGCAGCCTTGATTAGGGACACATCTTAAAGGGAGAATGTAAAAACCTTTGCAGGCCTCCCTAAGTTGGAGCCCCAGGGCTTCATGAACCTTCCCTCTACCAGCTCACATGTGACAAATCACTCCTTCTCTTTCTAGACCTGAGTGGAATGGTGTCTTGCAGGATGTGGAATCTGGCTTTTCCAGTGGCCACCAGGTGGCTGGATGACATGGCCTGGCAATGTAGGGGAGTTAGCTGCCTATGGGGTAAACCTTAACCAATAGGAAATGGGAGTCATGCAGAAACTGGGCAGATAGATTCTATTTCCTTTCTCCCTTCTATAGATTTCTCTGAGGTACAGTTCCTCTTTGAATCCCTGTCAGAAAAGTCCCATAGCTCCAGGAAATGAACCTGCTCAATGATCTGCTACATCTCTTTGTGACTCATTGTAAAGGAATAGCCCGCACAGTAATCCAGCCTTTGCTTTACATGTTTCTTTGTCTCACTCCCACTTTTCTTCACCTTCCCTTCCTCCTAGGCCTGCACCTCTCAAAGAAAGCATCTGTACCTTAACCCTTGCCTCAGGCTCATCTTTCCAGAGGACCCAGGCTTAGAGAGATGGCACTCATAGTTTATCTTTACTTTCCACATTTGTCTCAATAAACAATTTCTGCAAAGTATACTTCAGCAGAATAAATAGAACTATGACTCACCTTTGATAATTCACATAGTTAGTGTCACATATTATCACGTGTCATATTCTGCCACATTTTGGATGTCTTCTCAAAGACATCTAAGTTTCTTAAACCCTATGCTAATGACAATGGATGTTAAAACTGACTGATTTAGGAAAGAGTCAATTTGAAGGAAACGATTGAACACGTAGTTTGCAGGTGGCTCCTAGATTTCATAATGACTGGATAGAGGGAGTTAAAATACTTTTAAAAGTGGGCAATTTTCCAACTTTCCATGTGAAACTCAATTATGAATTTTACTTTTGCTTTTGCCTGCATCCCATGTCACCATCCTGCCAGGCTTCTTGCAATTTCTGCCATTGCTCTTCAGGCCCGTGAAAATATAAGATTTGTTGAAAGGGCAACTCACAAAGAAAGGCAGAGATCAGTGTTAGTTGGTTTAACTCCCTTCTCTAACCAGTTCTGATTTTTCAAAAGCATATTGAGTAGAAGCAAAAACTCAGAAATGTAGGGTTTTTTTTTCCCCTTAAATACATGGGAGCACACAAATAAAATAACTGCATGTACATGCCTGATCCTTTCTTATCACTATACTGCATGCAGTCAGATGAAAGCATTCCTCCCTAAGCCTCTATCTTCATGTAAATTAGGTGCAATTTATTTTCCCTTTAGCCTCAAAGCTTGGTAAGTATAGTCAGACCAAAAAGGCCATTAATAAAAACAGACCCTAAACATTAAGAGAAAGTGAGTTACTTCTAATGCTTTTCATTATTTTGGAGTAGGAAATTACAGGTTCTTTCATTAGCATACTCAGAGTTCGAGAGAGACTGTCTGGGACGGTAGCAGTAACATGGTTTCTTCTCCACTCTGATTTCCTTGCATTTACTGTGTCTCCATCATGGTTTAATGGAGCTCATCAAGTCTGGAGGGTTGGCAATCATGTGATTCTATGGTGGTTGTTAAAATTGCTGTGATCCTCATATGCATGAGACATGGGACATCAAATAGAGGCCTCTAATTTAGCTTGTAAGATAGGGCTGAGGAAAATTAAAGGAGCATCTTTCCAGAGTTTGACACCATTGAGCTAATTCTTGAAAGCTAAATGGGAGCTGGACATGTGAATACATGAGATGAGGGAGTCCTAGAAATTAAAAAAGATGTTTTAAAAAGAATTTTGCCTTTAGTGAGTAGACCATGGTGTATAATCATGTTTTTTAAATTTTATTTATTATATTTATATAATAAATATATTATTTATTATATTTATATAATATTTATTATATTTATATAATAAATATATTATTTATTATATTTATATAATATTTATTATATTTATATAATAAATATAAAGATATAATAATATCTTTGGATATTGAGCTTTTATTTTGCCTCAGAGGCACTTTCCTTGAATGATAATGGCATGTACATATAGCAGGAATAAAATATGGAAGACAATCTGTACTACCCAGGGCTAAATAAATATATAAACAAGTAAAATAAGCTTTTCTTATGTTATTATCTTCTAAATAATTTCCTACTCAACTAGCCTCATCTCAACCTAAAAACATGTTCAAGTCATCTCTGTCCAGAGAAAGAAACCCTTATCTATCAGGTAGGGCTCTTTCAGGTCAAAGTTGAAGCTGAGACAGAAAACCTGACTCTAACTACTTGACTAAAAAGATAACTTATGAATATTGTTGAAGGTGTAGGGTTAGTCTAGCTCCAAGGAAAACTGGATACAGTGGCTTGGATAATGTCCCTAGAACCTGGTTTCTCTCCATCTCATAGTTCTAACTTCTGCTGTGTTGGTTTCATTCTTTGTTAGGCTTTCTTCTTATAGGGCAAGACAACCACAGAACTCAGAACTGCTTTTCAGTTCAAATGTTCCTTCTTGCAAAAAAAGAGTACCTGCTCTCCTAATAGTTCAAATGAAAATTCTAGAATTGAATCTAGATGCCTTAGATCTCAAAGAACTTGGGTCATTTCCCCATCCATACCAATTCTTGGGTTATTTGCCAAAAAACAAGTGCAAGGTAAATGCTGGTGATACCCAATATGTCCACTTTTGGGTCATATGAAGTGCATGGGATGAAAATAGAGAAGATGCAGCAGCATCCCCATAGCAATTCTTTTAGAATTGTTATCAGAAGCAGGGAGGTAGGTGCTCAGCAGCCAAAACAATCTATGTTGTCTGCCATATTGCCTATGTTGCTTTCTCATCATGCTAGTACCCTGTTTATCTTACTCGTTGTATGACTTAGCAGGTTTCTTAATACTTCTGTGCCTCAGTTTCTCCATCTATGAAATGGAGACAATAGTACCTTACAGGGTTGCTGTGAGGATACAATAAAGTAATGTACATGGAGAACCAATTGTGTCCCAGACTGTTCTCCTTGATGCCTCCTTTTCCCTCCATCCACCATTTAGTCTCAAAGCTTCTATCTCTCGAATTCACTTTCTTATTTCTATTCCCACTGCCACTGCTGTGTTTTCGTTCTGTGCCATCTTTTCCATAGCTATTTTATTATGTCTTTTGGCCCCAAGTTACTCTACTTGCTGATCTTTTCTCCATTTTAAGAACCTAGTTTAAGGAACCCAGTTCCATTCAATTGATTGATATCATTGGTTTCTCCATTTTAAGATCCTAGTTGAAGAACAAAGTTCCAAGGATTAAAAAGAGAAATCCTTGTTACCTGAAGTGTTTCAGTTAGATTTAAGTTAATCAGACTCTTAAAACTTGGGATTGCATTGAATCTGGAGGATTTAACGCATTTATAGTGTAAAGTCTCCTTATACAGAAAAATAGTTATCTTTCACTAGGTCACTATTACTTTATGATCTAATAAAAAAAGTAAGAGTAATAATCATGTAACTGATGATTCAAGCTCGTTTTTCCATTCAACAAATATTGAGCATTCACTATATCTAAAGCTTAGTGCAAGATAGAAGCGGTTACATTAGATAATGTGAGAGACTGGCTATGAGAATTATAGGCAGTCAGAGGGAGCGAGCTGAATTGGCAGCTGGGCATTGAAAGATGAGAGATCTGGTTAGGTGGAGGGACAACAGGAGGGGATGAGTGAAGGTTAGGGTAAGGAAGCTGGGCTACCAGGAGTGTTTGGGGAGACCCATGTGATGGGAAGAAATGCCAAGCCTTGAAGGCAGATTTCATTTCCTAGAAAAGAGTCATATTTTGAAGGCTCTTGCTAATTAGATACTGGAAATCTGTTTATATATTTAGTTTGTTTTTTTCAAAGATGATTTATTAGTAAACTTTTTAACAGCTTTGAGACATAACTGACATATAATAAACTGCATCTATTCAAAGTGTGCAGTTTGAGAAGTTTTGACATATTTATATACCTGTGAAACTATTGTGTCAAAATAATGAACCACCATCTTCCAAAATTTTCTTCTGCCTTTTTGTCATTCCTCCTTCCTGCTCCTCCTATCCATCTCTGGGCAAGCACTGATATGCTCTCTGCCATTATAGGTTGTTTGTATTTTCCAGTATTTTATGTAGATAAGCTCTTTTTTTTAGATGTTATGCCTTCTTTCACTCAGCATAATGATTTTGAGATTCATCTATGTTGCATGTATCCGTAGTTTGTTTTTCTTCCTTAGTTATACTTTATCATACTTTATTCACTCACCTGTTTATGGACACTTGGTTTGTTCTGAGTTTTTGGATATTACAAATAAAACTGCTATGAACATTCACATATAAGTCCTTCTGTAGACACGTGTTTTTATTTTTCTTGGGTAAATATTTTGGAGTGGAAAGTCTGGGACATATAATTGGGATATATTGAACATTTTAAGAAACTGTCAAAAAGCAGTTGTATCATTTTATATTCCTGCCAGCAATGAATGAGAGTTCAGTTGATCTACATCTTCACATTTAATATGTTCAGTTTTATTAATTTACAACATTTTAGTGAGTTTGTAGTCGTACCTCATGGTATATAATCTTGATTTACATTTCTGTAATAACTAATATTAAGTATCTTATGATATATGTGATATATGTATTTACCATATATGTATCCTTTTGGTGAAATGCCAGTCCAACTCCTTTGTCCATACACTTTTTATTATTTTATTTTATTTTTTATAATATGTTTGCAGCCCAGCCTGGGGAGCTGCAGAGCATGAGTGTTCCAGGAAGAGCTATCTATATTTTAAATTGAAGTTTCTTTTTATTGAAGTATAATGGTTCTTTTTATGTTCTGTCTAGAACTCTTTGTTGGATATTTGAAAATAGTTCCAGCATAATATATCTTTTTCCATCCTTAAAAAAAATACTCCCATTTTTAGAATGATTTTAGATTTATAGAAAAATTGAGAAGATAGTACAGATAGTTCCCATATGTCCCTCACCCAGTTTCCCCTACATTAATATCTTACATTACTGTGGTACATTTGTTACAATTAATGAGCCAGTATTGACCATTATTACTAATATCTGTAATTTATTCAGATAACCTTAGTTTTTACCTAATGTCCTTTTTTTGGCTCCAGGATCTCATCTAGGATACCCTGTTACATGTAGTTGTCATATCGCCATAGGTTCCTCTGAACTCTGACAGTTTCTCAGACTTCCCTGGTTTTGACAGCGTTGGCAGCTTTGAGGCATATGGTCAGGTATTTGGCAGAACGTCCCTTGTTATGGGTTGAATTGTGTCTCCCCAGAATTCATACATGGAAGTTTTAACCCTTATACCTCGGAATGTGACTATATTTGGCAATACGGATAAAAAGATACTTAAGGTTAAATGAGGTCATTAGGGTGAGTCCTGTTCCAGTATGACTGGTATCCTTACAAAAAGTGATCGGGACACATACACAGAGGGAAAACTATGTGGACATACAAAGAGAAGATGACTATAAGCTCAAAGGAGAGGTCTCAGAGGTCAACCCTACCAGTATCTTGATCTGAGTCTTGGTTCTGTTGCTTGCTTTAACTGGGTTTATTCTTGCATTTTCACATGGCTTGCACTTTTTTTTGTTGTTGTTGAAAGCCATACATGATGTATTGAATGATGAGATCTTGGGCAAATAACTTTTAATATGAGGTTTTATGTTAATGTTCACTGAATCTGTAACTGCCAGAGACTTCAATTTCTTCTAGTGTTCTTGTTTTTGTCTCTCCTGTTGTCTTTGGAATTTTCTAAGAACTCCTTAAATAGAGCCCTCACCTTGCAGCTCTTTCAACTCTAGTCCACTCTTATTCTACTAGAACTCTGCTGATAAGGTGACAAGGTATGGAAATAAGAAGCATTCTATAATCTTATAATAAGTCTCATTTTTTGGTGAGCCTGTGTCCCTGGTCTGTGGCCTCAAAAGTGTTTCTTAGCTTTTCCCACTCCCCTGCAGGGAGGAAAGGCTAAGGGGGATGTTGTTTGGCATTTTTTTTCCCCGATCAGATAAGGCTCTGGTAGTTTTCATCCCTCAGTTTATGTCTCCAGCAACTTCTGCTTTGGGTCAGCTGATCTGGGCTGTGATCGTCTATATTTGCCTCTATCAATTTTGGGGTGATGGTTTGCCCTGCAACCTCAGTTCTTTGATGGGTCAAAAAAAAAGTCGTTGATTTTCAGTTTGTTCCACTTTTTTCTTGTAAAGACAGGAGTGATGACTTCTAGTTTCTTTATGTGTCACAGCTAAAACTGCTCCATTCTTTTAACATATCCACATCACTATATTAAAATGAGTCTCTTGTAAAGAACATCTACTTGGATCTTATTTTTTATACAATCTGGTAATCTCTGTTTTTTAATTAGTGGGTTAAACGATTTGCATTTTGTAATTATTGATATGGCTGGGTTCTACCATTTTGTTGTTTGTTTTCTTTTTCTCCTTTCCTCTTTCTTGTCTTCTTTTGGAGTTTTTGAAAATTTTTAGTATTCCATTTAAGTTTATCTGTTGGCTTTTTGACTAAATCTCTGTGTATCATTTAAATAAAAACTGGCTGTTCTAAGAATTACAATATACATTTCTAACCTTTTGTGGTATAATAAGAATTAATATTTTTTCACTTCCAGTAAAATATAGAGACTTTTGAACCTTATAGCTTCCTTTATTCTTCACCACTTATGGTATAATATTCACAGGTATTAACCTATATACACTGAGAACCCCACCAGACAATGTTATAGTTTCTACTTTTGACAGTCATGCATATTTTAAAAAATCTTACAAGGGGAAAATTATCTATTATACATTTTTATCATAAACATAACCTGATTTAAATCACACAACCTGAAATTCATTGTTTCCTTTCTTTCTCTTTCCCCTTCCTACTTTCTAAGATTTGTGGAAACACTGAGCTCAACCTGTCATTACTCAGATCTTTAATATTTTTGTTTCCTATTTTATGCAACATCCAAGCTAAATAGCCTCTCTCTTGTGACACTACTGATGGGAATGTAAATTGGTGCAGTCTCTTTTGAGGACAATTTAACTCTGCTTATTCTATTTGTAAAATGCATAGTCCTTTTGATCCAACAATTCTAATTCTATGAATTTATCGTACAGTTATGCTATGGTCTGAATGTTTGTGTCTCCTCAAAATTCATGTGGTAAAATCCGAATCCCCGAAGTGATGGTAATGGCAGGTGGGGCCTTTGGGAGGTGATTATGTCATGAGAATGGAGCCCTCATTAATGGAATTAATGTCCTTATGGAAAGAACTCATAAGAGAACTCTTGCCGCACCATGTGAAGACACAGCAAGAAAGTGTCATCCATGAGCCAGGAAATGGGCCCTCACTAGACCCTGAATTTGATGGCAGTTTTATCCTAGACTTCTCAATCTCCAGGATCTGTAAGAAATAAATTTCTGTTGTTTATAAGCTACTCAGTCTATGGTATTTTGTTATAGTAGCCCACAAGGACTAAGAGAAGGTATTGTCATATGTGCCCAAGATTTATGTACAAAAATATTCATTATAATATTGCTTATAATAGTAGAGGGCTGGAAACTCATTTGAATATCCATCAATCAGGAACTGGTTAAATAAGTCATATTATAGCCATACAGTGAAAGACTCTGCAGCCATAAAAAATAAAGAGAACCATGTGCACACATATGGAATCATCTCCAGACATATTGTTAAGCATAAGAAAGTAGGGGCTACAGAATGTTGTGTATAGTATTCTCTCATACATATGCTAATAGATGCATAGAATCCTTATGAAACATTTTATAAGAAATGTGTTACTGCATCTGAAAAGGAAGGGATTAGGAAATTGGGAGCATTAGTGGCATGAAGTATAAGGAAGACTTACTTTTTAACATATTCCATTTTGTATTGTCTAATTTTTTTAAACCATATGCAAGTATTTTTTCAGTTTGAAATAATAAACAGGACTCTCACTTCTGGCCATAGTCAAGTAACAGAGATTAAATTTACCCTCTTGCCCCAATCATCTAAAAAACAAGCACAAGTATATGAAAATGACAGTTATCACACATAGAACAGAAAGCACAGGAGAGTGATCTCCCAGACAAAGTGAACAAACAAAAAGAACCTATGATCTACCCCAGCTTACTGCCTGGAGAGTCTCCAGACCAAAGCTGAAGAAGGAGGAACCCAAGTGGAGCTCAAAGGTCTCTCTGACTTGAAGAGACAGAGTTGAGAATTTGGGAGAAGGGGATAAAACATGATTAGAATTTTTAAGACAGTATACCTGAGGGAAGAGAGCTTCCCAAAAGGAGAGCTCAAGAGATTCCCGGAGTCCTCGAGACTTCAGCTAAGTATTGCTTACAGCATGAATGTGAAGAAAATGAGGCAGGAGAAAGAGCTGTCAGAAGAAAAACAAGTGGAACAATCCCTAGAGTTCATACAGAGATGAAAATAATTCATGTTGCCCCAAGCCAGGGTGGAAAAACCTTGCAATACATAGGACTTTGGGCAGAGTAGTTAAAAGTGTTAGTCTTAGTAGTAGAGAAAAAATTAGGCCCGGAATAAATACTTCTCCTGTCCTGCCAAACAGCTTAAGAGGATCAAACCGTTACCAAGTTACTTGAAACTCTAGACTATTTAAAGGAATTTAAAGATAGCTACAACCCACAATAGTAAAATTCACAATGTCTGGCATCCAATAAAAAATTTCAGGCATATGCAAAGAAGAAGGAAAACATAATTAATAGTGAAGATAAAAATTAATCTATACAAACAGACCTAGAAATGATGAAGGTAATAGAATTAGTAGACAAGGATATTGAGGTAATCATTATAAATATCTTCCAGTATGTTCAAGAACATAGAAGAAAAATACTCATATCAAGGAGAGACATAGAAAATATATGAAGACTCAAAGTGAAATTTTAGAGATGAGAGATACATTGGGCAGGATTAAAACAGATTAGACACTGTAGAAGAAAAGATTACTGAACCTGAAGACATAGCAATAGAAAATATCTAAAGCAAAACACAGAAAAAACACTGACAAAAAAAAAGAACAGAGCATCAGTGAACTGTGGGACAACTTTAGCCTAATACATGTGTATTTTGAGTCCTCAAAGTAGGGGTGCGTGTGTGTGGTGGAGTACGATATTGAAAAACTAATGACTAAAAGTTTTTCAAATTTGATGAAAAACAGATTGAAAAAACTAAATAAACTTCAGATACAAGAAACCTGAGGAAAACTATATGATGGCACATCTTAAGTTTCTTGAAACTACTGATTAAAAGAAATACCTTAAAATTAGCCAGAAAAATAAAAAGACACATAACGGATAGAACAGGTATGAGAGCAGACTTCCTATTGGAAATAATGCAAACAGAAGACAGTGGATCATCTTTAAAGTACTAAAAGAAAAACTGTCAACAATTTTGACAATAGAATTTTATACATAGCAAAAATTAATGTCAAAAATGAAGGCAAAATAAAGACTTTTTCAGACATATAAACTGTGAAAGAATGTATTAATAGCAAACTTGCTGCAGAAAGTGTTAAAGGAAGTACTTCAGGTGAAGGCAAATTATACCAAGTGGAAATCTGGATCTATTTAAAGGACTGAAGAATACCAGAAATGGAAAATATGTGGGTACATATCAAATACATTTTTCTTATTTTTTAAATATCTTAAAATGTAAGAGACCATTTTAAACAAAAATAATGCCATTAGGTTGTGGGGTTTATAACATATGTAGAAGTAAAATGTATAAAGACAGTACAAAGGCTGAGAAGGGGAAATATAACTGTATCGTTATAATGTTATACAATATGTGAAGTGGTATATTACTACTTGAGTGTATATTATTATTAATTGAGGGCATATTATTACTATGAGAGAGTCATCACTAAAAAAGACATTCAGTAACAAAATAACTAAAGCCATCACTAAAATCACAAAAGCTATCATATAAAATAAACAAAAGGAGGTGTAGCTAATGAGTCAACAAATAAAATGGAATAATAAAAAATAAAGAGGCAGGAAACAATGAAATAAGAACTGAGGTGACAAATAATAAACAAGGAACAAAATGGTAGCTTTAAACCGACACATACCTGTAATCATACTAAATGGAAATGATCTAAGCATTAATTAAAAGGCCGAGATTGTCAGACAGGATAAAAAGGCAAAACTCAATGGTATCCTGCTTAAAATAAACCAAATCTGAATATAATAATACAAATTTGCTAAAGGTAAAAAGATTAAAAATATATTATGCTACTGCTAATCAAACAAAGCTGGAGTGACTACATTAATATTGGATAAAGTAGATTCAGAGCAAATACTATTACTAGGAGTAATGAGGATCATTTCATCATGACACACTGGTCGATTAGAGAACATAAACATTCTAAATGTCTATGCATATAATAACAGAGCTTCAAAATGCATGAAGCAAAAAACATGATAGAACTTTAAGGACAAATAGACAAGTTCACAGTGACAGTCAGAAATATCAATACCCCTCCCCCAAAACATTTCTAACTTCCTTTTAAACTTCTTTAACCAATAGGTAATTTATAAATGTGTTGTTTAATTTCTGAATATTGTGGGACTTAAATTCCAAATATTGCCAGGCGTGGTGGCTCATGCCTGTAATCCCAGCACTTTGGGAGGCCAAGGTGGGTGGATCACCCACCTTGGTCAGGAGTTTGAGAGCAGCCTGGCCAACTTGGTGAAACCCTGTCTCTACTAAAAAAATACAAAAATTAGCCAGGTATGGTGGCGTGCACCTGTACCCCCAGCTACTGGGGAGGCTGAGACAGGAGAATCGCTTGAACCCAGGAGGCAGAGGTTGCAGTGAGCCGAGATCATACCACAGCACTCCAGCCTTGGCAACAGAGCAAGACTCCGTCTCAAAAAAAAATCCAAATATTTAGCGATTTTTCCGGATGTTTTCCTGTGATTGACTTCTCGTTTTCTCATTTAATTCTGTTTTATGCTCAGAGCACATATTTTGTATGATTTCAATTGTTTTAAAGTTGCTAAAATTTGTTTTATGGCCAAGAATATGGTCTATCATGGTTAACGTTTCATATGAACGTGAAAAGAACATGTGTTCTGCTGTTGTTGGGAGGAGTGCTCCAGCAATGTCAATGAGATCAAGTTAATAGCATTATTTAGGAATTCTATATCCTTGATGCATTTCTTTCTACTTGTTCATTCTATTAATTACTGAAAAAGTAGTGTTGAAGTCTCCATCAGTAGAGTATAGACAGTGAGTTGAAATGGAAAGACAATGGTTCAATAACATGATAGAGTTCACCTCTTTGGCCACTGAGCATTTATAATCACTTTTCTACACATTTATACTTCCATATAACAATCAAAAGTTCTTTATGCTGCCACTTAAAAAAGGTAACAAATATTTTGTGTGACCAAAATATTCCTTACCCTCTCCCCAAAATGAAGAAACAAAAGGTTCCAAAAGTCATTAAGTCCATCCCCATGAGACAATCATGATGGATATCTCTAGACTATGTTAATGACCTTTCAAATTCAGTCACAGTGCCACCTGAATATTTTGTTACCTAACAGTGAATCACAATGTTAACCACCACCATCAATTCTTATATTCAATAATAAAGGAATAGAGGAGACTAGAGAGAATTATAAATAAATATACTGGTAGTTATATATACAAATCAAATATAATAGTTTTGTAGCATATACTAATATACATATTACTATATGAATACATACACACATATATACATATTCATGAACACACTAACTACATAGGACAAGCAAGGAAGGAAATATGAATAGCTGTTAAGAGTCCCTAAGTCTATAAATGGTCACAAGGAGGCTGTTGAACTTTCTTCTACCACTACTCTTTAATGTTTCCTTTGTTTTCATCAGAATTTCAGCTGATCAGAGTTATTTACCTGATGAATTAATTCAAGCCTTCATTATTGAAGAATCTGCATCTTTAGTAGCTCTGCTTAAACATTTTTTTTTTTGTAATTATTATTATTATTTTTTTAGACAGAGTACTGCTTTGTCGCCCAGGCTGGAGTGCAGTGGTGTAATCTTGGCTCACTGCAACCTCTGCCTCCTGGATTCAAGTGATTATCCTGCCTCCGACTCCTGAGTAGCTGGGATTGCAGGTGCAGACAACCATGTTCGGCTAATTTTTGTATTTTTAGTAGAGACAGGGTTTCACCATGTTAGCCAGGCTGGTCTCGAACTCCTGACCTCAAGTGATCTGCCCACCTTGGCCTCTCAAAGTGCTGGGATTACAGGTGTGAGTCACTGCATCTGGCATTTTTTTTGTTGTAAATTCTTATTAATTTTTATTCTTGGATATGGGAGTATTAAGAAGTACCTTAGATAAGGAATCTTCTGGGTGCCAAACATAATCCTTCTCACCACCATTGTGCAGCAGCAACCTCATTTTCCTTTGGTAGTTGGGATAAATCATGCCAGCCAGTCAGAAGAGTAACCCTTTGCCTATTGGATCAGGGGCACAAGGAACCCAGAATGATCAGGCACCTTTTAAACTTCCAATTCAGTGCAGCTTTTGTTGTGTCTTCTTGTGGAAGAATTTATCTTTTAAGAACCAAGACCGGCTGGGCAAAGTGACTCATGCCTGTAATCCCAGCACTTTGGGAGGCTGAGGTGGGCAGATCACCTGAGGTCAGGAGTTCAAGACCAGCCCGGCCAACATGGTGAAACCCTGTCTCTACTGAAAATACAAATAATTACCTGGGCATGGTGGCATGTGCCGGTAATCCCAGCTACTTGGGAGGCCGAGGCATGAGAATTGCTTGAATCCAGGAGGTGGAGGTTGCAGTGAGCTGAGATGGTGCCACTGTACTCCAGCGTGGGTGACAGAGAGAGACCCTGTCTCGAACAAACCAAACCAAACCAAACCAAAACAAAACAAAACAAAAACAAAACAAAACACCAAGACCTCCAAACCCACCAAACTCAAAGTTGCAGGGATGGGTAGAAAAAAATTATATAATTGGGTTCATAGGTGCAATAGTAAGAGAAGCTACTCCCATTTCCACTTCTTGATTCCTGGACCTAGATATTCTGCTTATATTCCCTTACACTGGTTGTTAACTTAAAGCCTAACTGCATCCTGTCTTAATCCATTCAGAGTGTTGTCTCCCAACTGTTGCTATAATTGAGTTTTCAGCAGGCCATCTAGCCAGCTGCTTGCTTTCTGGGCAATGGTGTGTATGGATCTATGGCATGAGTCCATTGCTGCACTTCTTACTGTTACTAGAACCAGAAACTAAGAACTTCTAACATGAATGGCAGCACCAGCAGTAGAGATTGTGTAGGTTGATGAGATAAGAGAAACTTCATAATTTTTAATCCTGAAGTTTATATCTGTGTCAGACCCTGACTTTTACTTCTACACTTTTCAGTAAGATATGAAAAATATTGACCAAATCCTACTGTAACTAAATTTAAAGTTATTTAGTTCATTAGAATTTCTTGAATGGGCTCCTAGATGGATGGGATTTATTACCACACGATTTTAATTACCCTGGAATTGTGACAGCAGGGATTCAACCTTTAATGCCATGTAAGGATTAATCAACAGCAAAGTTTCTGAGTCTTTGTGGATCTAAAACTCTTATCAGTAAAGATAATACCAGTAAAGATAAAATAAAACGCCCCTTGATCAAGCCATGACAGACTAAGGTTTCTGTAGGGGTGCCTTTTAAATGGAAATAAAACATGTGGTCTATGAAGAAATTAGTATAGATTTGAATCACAGAATGAGAAAGGAGGTCATGGATTCTCCTTTTACTTTGAAATAAATTACCAGCAAGACTGAAATCTGCGAGGCAGAAGTCAACATAAAGATGTAAGAGCTGATAAGAGTCCTTTCAATTTTAAAATTACCTTTTTAAATGCAGTTCAGAATATTCAGAATGCGGTGGAGAGTAATTGCTCCATTTATTTCGATTTACTATTAAAATTTAGCACCATCTCAGAACCCAGAAGGCAAAGTTGTTTTCTGCCTAGATACCTAAATATATTTTCTCCATTTCCATTTCTTTAAACATGGCCATGATACCGTTTTGTAACATAATTACAAACATACTTTGCAAATACATCTATCTATGGCTCATAGGATTTATAAGAAAGAAGAAATAGCCTATGTTTTGAAAGTGTTATCTTCTTAAAGAATAAATCTTTGCTCTGAAAATCTGCATATGGATATCCAGTGTGTCCAGATCTCTGGGGAAGGAGGGAAGGTGTTTAAGACTTAGACAAAAAAAAGAAAAGCATATTTTCCCATGAAAGTTGAAAACAAAAACAAAAGAAACGTAAGGAAATACTGTCACGTAGAGAAGATAGAGCAAGAAAGATGGGATCCACCTTCCTTGAAAGCACAAACAGAATAGATAAAAGCAGAGTCGTTCTGGCTAACTGAGGTTGGGAAATTGAGGGTGGGAGTGGGGAAGGCAAGTCCAGATAAACAATCCCTCCTCCAACTCACCCCTAACCAGGCTGTTCCAGAAGAGGACTCTGTGGAGCTCGATTTTGAAATCACTGTCTTAAGGAAAGAAAAATTAGAAGATGTTTCTGTTTTCAAAATTTTAAGTTCTAAATGTATAGCTGAACTGATAGCAGTGGCTACATGTCCAGTCTTTTCTGGAGCAACTGTTGTGCTCTTGTCATTTCTTCCTCTGCTGGTTCCTACTTATTCTTGCATGCCTTTACTCAATTTGTACCTTCTGCTCCCCAAATCCTACCTATCCTTTACGATTGCACTCAGGCTAGGTGCTATGGCCCTTGCCTGTAATCTCAGCACTTTGGAAGGCTGAGGCGGGTGAATCACTTGAGGTCAGGAGTTGGAGACCAGCCTGGCCAACAGGGTGAAACCCTGTCTCTACTAAAAACAGAAAAGATTAGCCGGGCATGGTGGCTGGCACCTGTAATCCCAGCTGCTCAGGAGGCTGAGGCAGGAGAATCGCTTGAACCGAGGAGGCGGAGGTTGCAGTGAGCAGAGATCATGCCACTGCACTCCACTCTGGGTTACGGAACAGGACTCCATCTCAAACAAACAAACAAACAAAAATTCAGCTCAAATCCTATCTCTTCTGTGAAGTCTTTCTTGATCTTTCAAGTTGAATGTAACCTCTCCCTCCTCTGAGGTCCAATCATTTCACTGCATTTGTATTTGTATCAATTAATTAAATATTTATCATTGAATGCACTAGCATGGTGCTAGGAGTTAGGGATATGGTGGTGAATGAGATAGGTATGGTCCCTGGCCTTTAGAGAACTGATTTAGTGGTAGGTAGTAGTGGTAGGAACAGCCAATAAAAAAGTAAGCAAATAAACGACTTAAGTACGGTTTATGATAACTGCCATGCAAGAAAGAAACTGGGTGATGTAATAAAGTATAGCTGGATCTCAGTGTGCACATGTGTGGGGGTTACATTGGCACATGGTGTGGAAGGCCTGACTGAGTGGCTGGCATATGAGCTGAGAGCTACAGGAAGAAAAAGGAAATGGGAAGGCTGGGGAGAACCACACCCAGAATTATAACATAAAGTCCCAAAGTCTGAGGAACAGAGAACAGAAGGCAAGAAGCAAGTCAAATTGGGATGCCGAGAAGCAGAAAATCTAAAGACAGAGATAGCAGCAGGGACCAAGGAAAACAATCTTGAAACAACTTCCAGATGAGAGCCCGGATGCCCGGGGGGCCTTCTTGGAGGTCCTTCAAAGTTGCACATTCTTCTAGGAGAGGATCCCTGTCTGGGTTCATCTTTGTATTCCCTGCAGAACCTAGCACAGGCTTTAGCACATGGGAGGTACTCAGCAATTATTGGTAAAACAAGAAATAAAGTCCCAACTAATTCCTCCATGAAGATGCCTCTGATCTTCAGCAAATGTTCTTTCTTTCCTCTGAAACTCAGTGAGCCTATCTGCCCTGCCAATGTAACACCTTGTGTTTTTATCTACATTGTATTATAGAGCCAGTGTTGGGCGTGGGAGCTATATTTTTTCTGATGTTGGACTGGCCTGTCTTTACGTCCTCATGGCCTGCAATCTGAATGGCAGTCTTACTTGTCCTGCTGATTTTCAAGCAAATGAATAAGCACCATGCATACAGCCAGTGTTACCAGGTGGTGTCCTGAGAAACCAGCTGTGGGGGCAGGAATGGTGAGGGGATAAATCCTGATTTGTGGCATTTGTCCAATTCTATTGTGTAAATGCTCTCACTGGCTTGCAAAATTCCTGACTACTCAACAATCAGCTCTCAAGACTCCAGCACACTGTATGGCCTCAAGGTTGGTGCCCAGGACCTTCAGCCTGCCTGTCAGAAGGATCTTTGCAGAGAGCTGCACTTTGTTCTGCGTGCCACATACAAGAGACCTAGAGAATGTTTTGAAGGCTTGGGAGGTGAACTGCAAAGATGATAAAATGATCAGTGGGTTGGTGCCCATGTAAGCAGGGAGAAGAAGCCTCTCTCTTCACTTGCTCTCATGGTCTCTGGCAGCTTTACAGGAAACAGTGAAAATGATCTATAGCCTGGAGCTGGATTCTCCCCTTTGCTCATTCTTGGGGAGTTGTAGGCAAGGCAGCTGCCTGAACATTCAAGACACTCTCCTCTCTTTAGACTGCCTTGCCTAGAACCAGACCAACTATGTGTTGGGGGCATCACTGAGTGCAACAAATCTCTACTTACTGTCAAGTCACTATTAGGTTGGTGCATAAGTAATTATGGTTTTTGCCATTACTTTTAACGGTGAAAACCGCAGTTGCTTTTGCACCAATCTAATACTTAGGCTTTCTCCCACATTCTACAAAAGTTACAGGAGCGGGTGTGATGGGTGCAGGATTGATAGCCTGGCTGATAGGAGTTGTCACAGTGTTTAATGAAAGTACTGTCCCTTTCTGATAATGCTTTGTGCTTATAATTCTCTGACATTTTGGGCAATATTCTGCTAGAAAATCAGACCACGAATCCTTCTAGTGAATCAAAGATACTCTGAGAAATGCCAAAGGGATGGGGAAATGTGTGAGAGTGAAAGGCTGGTGGTGACTTTCAGAGTAGATAAGGATAAAGTAAGGAGTTCTGGGCCAAATATTCCAAGCTATACATCAGCTTACATTTTTTCTAACTTAACACTCAGGAAGAAGGTTCTGCAATTCAGCCTATCCACTGGAAGGAGGAAGAGTTGGGCCTTTGCATGAGTTTCCTATCAGTGCTGTAACAAATTACTGCAAACGTGCTTGCTTCAAACAACATGATGTATTATCTTGCAGTTCTGACAAATCTGAAATGGGTCTCATCAGGCTAAAGTCAAGATATTGGCAGGGCAGTTTTCTTTCCAGAGGCTCTAGGGGAAAACCTGTTTCTTTGTTTTTTCCAACATCTAGAGGAGACCATCTCCATTCCTGGACTCTTGGGCCCCTTTCGCCATCTCCAAAGCCAGTGATGTTGCATCTCTCTCTGTTTTCTGTGGTTTGCGTCTTCCTCTGCTGCTTCCGCTCCCTCTTGTACTTCTAAGGACCCTCATGAATGTGTTGGGCCCACCTGGATTACACAGGTTTATGTTCCTACTTAAGGCCAACTAATTAGCAGTTTTAACTCCATCTTCAACTCTTAATTTAACTCCTTTAGGGCCTGGGGATAATGATGTGGACATATCTGAGAGGTTATTATACTAATGACCTCACACTGGATTCCAACCCAGCATCTATAGAGCTTTATGACCATGGGCAAGTCAATAACCTTTTAAAAAAGCTTTATTTGATAATAGGGTAATAGTAATACTTTCCTTGTGGATTTTTTGTGAAGATTAAATGTGCGAATGTGTGCGATGTGCTTGAAGAGTGCCTGGCACACAGCAAGCACTGAGTGTTAGCTATTTTTATTTTAGACTCAAAGAAACTTGCTCATCTGGATCTGGATTAGAGACCCCTCTTGTGAACCCTCGAGACAGTGGCCCTTCTCTGACCATAGCACACCTCCAAATTATTAGGTCGGTGCAAAAGTAATTGCAGTTTTTGCCATTAAAAGTAATGGCAATTTACTTTTTTTTTGCACCAATCTAATATAATGTCACCATCTGTTTATGTGTCTCTTTCCTCTATTAAACAGAGTTCCCTGAGGGTAGGAGAATTAGCTTATGGATCTTTGTAACTTCATCATGCTTCATACAGAAGAGGCTTTCCAAGAAATGGCTGAAATATATTACTATTACTAGTAAAAAAAAAAACCCTAGTCTTTTCATAAGACAAATAAAAGTTAATGGGTAAAAATGTCTCTGTTGTATAATTTTCTCCCACAACATGTTCTTCAAAATTCTAGGACCTCCTACCATTTGTCTTTTATGGAATACTTTCAAGATTAAACAAAATTATCATCAAATTAATTATTATTATTAAAAGTGTTAATTGGTTGGGCATGGTGGCTCACGCCTGTAATCCCAGCACTTTGGGAGGCAGAGGTGGTGGATCACCCGAGGTCAGGAGTTCGAGATCAGCCTGGCCAACATGGTGAAGCCCGTCTTTACTAAAAATGCAAAAATTAGATGGGTGTGGTGGTGCACGCCTGTAATCTCAGCTACCTGGGAGGCTGAGGCAGGAGAATTGCTGGAACCCCAATGATGGAGGCTGCAGTGAGTCGAGATCATGCCACTGCACTCCAGCCTGGGTGACAGAGCGAGACTCTGTCTCAAAAAAAAAAAAAAAAAAAAAAAAAAGTTAATTGATGAAAAATGTTTGCTTTAGAAAATTAGTATTCATGAGAAAATTTAGAAGATAACTGATCAGCTGTCACTGCCAACATTACTGGTCTGCTTCTTCACATCCATGCTTTGGAGATGAAGAGTAGTACTGAAGTAGTACTGTGCTATGACAGTGAACAATCATTTTTGATGAAAACCTCTCTACTCCCTCCACACAGTGAAGTTGTGACTTTGGTGGGGTATGTCAACATATCCTTAGCTAGTAAGCACAAGCTATAATCAGATGAAGAGATATTATTAAATACACATGTAGGAGGAAAGAAACCATAATCTAGTTGTAGGGTGTAGAGATATGATCATCCTTGAATAGAAATCATCCTTGAAAAGAAGAGACATTTAAAAGAAATAGGTTCCTTTTATAGAGCCTGTAAACTGAAGGGGAAAGAAGAGATCTAAAGGGAAATTCCAAAGTCTTAATTAAGATGTCAGGCTTAAGTTATCTCAAAGGGAGTCTACAAATTCTGAGGTTTCATAAGAGGAAGACTCTTCTGTGGGCAAAATTCAGCAAAGATTGGCTTTTAGGTGGCTATGTGGGGTGTAGCTTTGATCTAAGGCACCATGGATTCAGTTAGAGCTCAGGGTGAAGATCTCTCCTTCAAGCAAGTGCGTACGAATCTTAGAGCATTTTCCCTGCAATGTAACATAGGTTTATGTGTGAGTCTCTCTCAGTAGACCTTATGGTTGGTGAAGTATGTACTAAGCTTTGATTCCTACAGATAGAGGGCCCTAAATTATGCATATCATACAGAAAACAGAGTTAACTGTTTGAGCTGAATAAAGGAGCTTGTCTCATAGAATTTAAGATCCAGGAGGGAACAAAGAAGCCTTCTACATTGGTGGGCTCCAAATCTATCTGAATAACAGAATTGTCTATGGGGTGGGTGAGGGTACTTTTTATTAATAAGAATACTAACTCTAAAACACAGAGAAGATACATCCCCTTACTCTCTCCAAGAGAGGCAACTCAAAGTACCCACCTAACCAGTCTATCCAGGGACAGATCTCTGGTACAGGGACCTGAAATTTTGTGGCCCAGACAATCTCTCTTGCTTCACCATCATGCCCGCTCCATGCTTCCAGGTGATTCTGATGAGATTTTGGGCCAACTGTTTTCAAACCTCTGCTAAATGGCATGTTCAATTTAGAGAGCATATAAAAAGCAGCTGGGAACTTTTTCTACTGATCGGCCCCCCTCCCTAAGCCTTTTCTCCTGTTACAGAGGTTTTGGTATGCCATCTGGAAAGGAAAATACCTAAAACATCCTTTGCTACTCTAAGTGTGATTCCTGGACAAGAAATATCAGCATCACCTGGGAACTTGTTACAAATGCAAATATCAGGCCCAAATCCAGAGGTAATGGATTACCACCTGCAGTATAACAAGATACCCAGGTGATTCTATGGCTCTAAAGACTGAGAAACCTTGTTTTAGACTAGAGTGATCAGGATTGTATAGTTTGAAAATGCTTTTTTATAGTTATTTACATGTTTTTTTTTGAAAACAGCATTATTGAGCTATATTTCACATGCCAAACAATTCACCCATTTAAAGTGTGTTATTCAGTGACTTTTAATACATTCAGAGTTGTGCAATCATCACCACAATGCATTTTAGGACATTTTCATCTCCCCATCAGGAAACCTAACAGCCACAGCTATTATTCTCCATTTCCCCTTCATCCCTGCAACCTTAGGAAATTGCCAATTTACTTTCTGTCTCTAGATTTGCCTGTCCTAGACATTCCATATAAATGGAATCATACAATATGTGATGTTTTGTGACTGGCTTCTTTCACTCAGCATAATGTTCTTAAGGTTCATCCATATTGTAGCATATATCAGTACTTCATTTTTTAATAGCCAGATTATATTCCATTGTATGGATATACCACATTTTTTAATCCATACATTAGTTGATAGAAATTTAATTTGTTTCCACTTTTTGGTTATTATGAATAATGTTGCTGTGAACACTTATGTTCAAGTTTTTGTGTGGATATATGCTGTGATGGTTAATACTAGGTGTCAACTTGATTGGACTGAAGGATTTCTAGATAGCTGATAAAGTATTGTTTCTGGGTGTGTCTTTGAGGATGTTGCCAGAGACTGACACTTGAGTCAGTGGACTGGGAGAGGAAGACCCACCCTCTATGTGGGCAGGCACCATCCAATCCGCTACCAGTGCAGCTAAAATGAAACAGGTGGAAGAAGGTGGGATAAGCTGGCTTGCTGAGTCTTTTGGCTTTCATCTTTTTCCCCGTGCGGGGTGCTTCCTTCCCTCCCTCCTGCTCTTAGACATCAGACTTCAGGTTCTTTGGCCTTTGGGCTCTTGGACTTACACCAGTGGTTTGCCGGGGGCTCTCAGACCTTTGGTTACAGACTGAAGGCTGCACTGTCAGCTTCCCTGCTTTTGAGGCTTTTGGACTCAGACTGAGCCACTACTGGCTTCTTTCTTCCCCAGCTTGCAGATGGCCTATTGCAGGGCTTCTCCTTGTGATCATGTGAGTCAGTTTTTCTTAATAAACTCCCTTTCATATAGCTGATTAGTTCTGTCCCTCTGGAGGATCCTGATTAATACATATACTTTCATTTCTTTTTAAATACCTAGGAGTGGAATACTGGGTCATATTGTAACTCTATGCTTAATATTTTGAGGAACTAATAAATACTTTCGCAAAGTGGCTACGCCATTTTTCAATCTCACTAGCAATGTATGAGGGTTCTAAGTTTTTCTGGATGATGGCTAATCATATCACAAGGACACTTGGGTCTCAGAATGAATAATGCACAACACAAAGGTAAGTAAAACTCATTTACAACCACACACAAATAAAAATCCCTGACTAGGCAAGGCAATCATGAGCAAAAAAGAACAAAGCTAGAGGCCTCACACTATCTGCTTTCAATCTATGCCACAAAGTAATAATTCAAACAGCAAGGCTCTGGCATAAAAATGGACACACTGATCAATGGAACAGAATGGGGAGCCAAAAATGAACCTATACATGTACTGTCAAGTGATTTTTGACAAAGATGCTAAGAATACACACGGGCAAGGGATAGTCCCTTCAATAAATGGAGTTAGGAAAAATGGATATACACATAAAGAAGAATTAAATTGGACCTTTATCTCATCTCATATACAAAAATCAACTCAAAAGGAATTAAAGACTTAAGCATAAGACTTGAAACTATAAAACTACTAGAAGAAAACATGGGAGAAAAACTGTATGACATTGGTCTGGTCAATGAGTTTTTGGATTTGACCCCCAAAGTACAGGCAACCAAAGTAAAAATAAACGAATGGAATTGCAAGAAACTATAAAGCTTCTACACAGCCCAGGAAACAACAGTATGAAGAGACAATCTATGGATTAGGAGACAATATCTGAGAGCCGTACATCTGTTACAGATTAATATCTAAAATATATAAAGAACTTAAACAACTCAATAGCAAGAAGACAAATAATCTGATTTTGAAATGAGCAAGGGGCCTGAATAGACATTTCTCAAAAGAAGACATACAAATAGCCAACAGCAATATGAAAAAATGTTCAACATTGCTAATCATTAGGGAAATGCAAATTAAAACCACAGTGAGCTATCACCTTATACCTATCAGAATGGCTATTATCAAAAAGACAAAAAAATAAGTATTGGCAAAGAAGTGTAAAAAAGGGGACCCTTGTACATTGTTGGTGGGAATATAAATTAGTACAATCATGGAAAACTATATGGAGTTTTCCTTTAAAAATGAAAAATAGAATTACCATATAGCCCAGCAAACTCACTTCTGGGTATTTACCCCAAATATTTGAAATTAACTTGTTTAAGAGATGTTTGTACCCCCCATGTTCATTGCAGCACTATTCACAATAGCCAAAACATGAAATCAACCAAAATGCCCATCAACAGAGATGGATAAAGAAAATGTGCTATACAAGTATATACATAATAGGATACTATACAGCCTTTAAAAAGAAGGAAACCCTGTCATTTATG
Organism: Piliocolobus tephrosceles; assembly: GCF_002776525.5. Lineage (NCBI taxonomy): Eukaryota > Metazoa > Chordata > Mammalia > Primates > Cercopithecidae > Piliocolobus > Piliocolobus tephrosceles. The sequence goes on along the minus strand of NC_045440.1, from coordinate 105,499,173 downwards.
ACAACATGGTTGGATTTGGAGAACATTATGCTAAGTGAAATATGGCAGGCACAGAAAGACAAAATCTGCATGTTCTCACTTACAATCAAACTCATAAAAACAGAGAACTGAATGGTGGTTATCAAGGTTGGGGGTGGGAAGGGGGAAATGACAGTCAAAGAATATGAAGTCTTAGGAGGAATAAGTTTTTATTTTGAGATCTATTATTGCACGTTGTGGCAAATATAGTTAATGATAGTGTATTATACATTTCAAAATTGCTAAGAGAGTAAATTTCAAATGTTCTCACCACATAAAATGATAAATATTTGAGGTAATGGATACATTAATTAGTTTGATTTAATTATTCTACATTATATTCATAAATCATAATTCATAAATCACTTTGTATCCCATAGATATGTACAATTATAACTTGTCAATTTACAATAAAATTTTAAAAAGAATAACCAGAACTCTCATATATTGCTGTTGAATGCAACTTCGAAAACAGTTTGGCAGTTTCTTTTTTATTGATACACAATAATTTTACATATTTTTGGGGTGCATGTGATATTTTAATATAGGTATATGACATATAATGATCAAACCAGAATAATTGGGATATCCATCACCTCAAGCATTTATCATTTCTTTGTGTAGGGAACATTTCAAATCTTCTCTTCTAATGATTTTGAAATATACAATAAATTATTGTTAACTATAGTCACCCTACTGTGCTATCGAACACTGGAACTTATTACTTCTATCTAGCTGTGTTTTTGTACCCATTAACCAGCCTCCTTTCATACTGCTCCCCTTCCCAGCCTCTGGTAGCCGCTGTCTGCTCTCCACTTCTATGAGTTCGTTCGCTTTAGAGTCCACATATAAGTGAGAACATGTGGTATTTGTCTTTCTGTGTCTGGTTTAGTTCACTGAACATAATGTTCTCCAATTGCACCTACATTGCTACAAATGACAAGATTTCATTCCTTTTTTTTTGGCTGAATAATATTTCATTGTGTATATATACCACATTTTCTTTATTCATTCATCCATTGACAGACACTTGGGTCGATTCTATACCTTGGCTATTGTGAATGGTGTTGCAGTAAATATAGAAGTGTAAGTATCTCTTTGATATGCTGATTTTCTTTTTTTTGGATATATACCCAGCAGCTGGATCATACGGTAGTTCTATTTTTTGTTTTTTGAGGAACCTCCATACAGTTTTCCATAGTGGTTGTACTAATGTATATTTCTACCTGCAGTGTATTAGCATTCCCCTTTTCTCCCCATCCTTGCCAGCATCTGTTATTTTCTGTCTTTTTGATATATATAGTTTAGCTATATATATCATAGTTATACACTTACCGTGGGATCTAGCAATGCCAGTCCTATGTATTTGACCAAATGTAATACTACTATTCACACAAAAAACTGTAGGCAACTATTTTAGTAGCTTTATTAATAATTGCCCCATACTGGAAATAATCTAACTTTCCTTCAACTGGTGAATGAATAATAACCTATGGTACATTCATACCATAAAAAGAAATAAATCATTGATGTACTTAACAACACAAATGAATAACACATGCTTTATGCTAAGTGAAGTCAGACTTGAAAGGCTACATACTATATGATTCATTGATCTGACGTGCTTGAAAAGAAAGAACCACAGAGGCAAAGAACACATCAGTGATTGCCAGGGGCTAGGGTTAGGGCAAAGGCTTCACTACAATGGGCAGTAACATTATTGGAGGGGTGACAGTGCTCTGAATTCTGATAGAAGTGATGACTATTCAACTGTGCATCTATTAAAACCCGCAGAACTGTTTATTAAGAAAGTGAATTTTATTGTTTGTCAATTAAAAAATAAATTTCAAAAGAGGCCTCAATGACTTTGCATTGTTCTTAGAATAAATTCCAACTGAGAATAAACTTTATGTTTTTGATCCGGAGTTGCAAAACGGTCTATGGTCTGGCCCTGACACTCTGTGACCTTGTTTTTTACTCTCCCTTTTGTCCACTGTATTAAACTCATTTTATGCATCCTGTAAGATTGATGATAATGCACCAATTTGCTAGAGTGAACCTAGCAGTGGTCTATACTGTCACTGCATTCAGGAGGCCAGGTTGCTACTACTTCTGCTACTACTTTGGATTGAGGTGCTCACTGTGGCTGCTGCTCCCAGTCCCTCAGGGTGCTCTCAGGTACAGCCAGCCCAGCAGTGCCTCACCTCCTGTCATATGCCTTGCCTTCCACCTTGGGACTTCCCTGATGGTGTCCAGGCAGCTACTTTGTGGCCACTCACAGGCAACCTAGGAGGGCTGAGTTAACTAATGGGAGACTAAGTTGACTAATGGAAGAAGGGAGCCTGCCAGTATGTTTTCTCTCTTCCAACCACACTAGTAGCCTTCCTTCACTGCCGACAGATGTTTGGAGCTTCAGAAGCATTACATTGCTTCTCTGAAGACCATAGATCAGTATCTCTCTCTTGGATCCCTCCTAAACTCTCAGCAGTGCCCCCACACTGCCTCCTGACCAACCCATGGTGCTCCTGCAGACTCAAGTGGCAATGCCCAGCTACAGAATGCACTTCCTTGTGATTGCTCTCCCTCTTCTCCTGACTCACTTCCCTTTCCTCTCAGTCCTACGCCCCTGTGGTTTCACTTCCTTATGTACTGTTCATGCCTAACCTTTTGCTCAGGCTCTACTTGCTGGGGAGTTCAGCCAAGGGCGCCCCCACCAAGCTCTAGCCACATCTGATTTCCTTGATTCCAGAATAAGCTGTGTATTTCCCCCCAACCTACCCTCAAATTAGAGACTTTGCACCATGTTTCCTCTGCCTGGCTCCTTCCTCAGCTGTTCCGTCAATCATTCTATGTGAATATTGACATATGCACTCATCTAATATGTGTCTTATGTGCTCTATTTATTTTTCTCTCATTAAACTATAAGCCCCACAAGAACATGCACCTGTCTTGTTTAGTGCTATATCCTGAGAGCCTGGCGCAGCTCTAAGCACATAGGAAGCCCTTAGAATGAATACTTGCCATTGTTGGACTGGCTAGTCTAAAATCTATACATTCAGTTGCTTGCTTGACACAAACTTGCCATTCAGTGCCCAAAGTTGACCAAATGAGGTGGTGAGAGAACTGTCTCAGCAAATGAGATCTCTTGAGGTGGGAGGCTCTGACCATAGACTTACTGCCAGTTGTCTCAGTGTTCCCAGTTTCCAATACCACACTGTTGAAAGAGCGTTTAAAAAAGCAGGGCCCAGCCAGGAGTGGTGGCTCACGCCTGGAATCCCAGCACTTTGCGAGGTCAAGGCGGGTGGATCACCTGGGGTCAGGAATGTAAGACCAGCCTGGACAACATGGTGAAACCCCATCTGTACTAAAAATACAAAATTAGCTGGGTGTGGTGGCAGGTGCCTGTAATCCCAGCTACTCAGGAAGCTGAGGCAGGAGAATTACTTGAACCTGGGAGGCAGAGGTTGCAGTGGGCCGAGCCGAGATCACGCCATTGAACTCCAGCCTGGGCAACAAGAGTGAAACTCTGTCTTAAAAAAAAAAAAAAAAAAAAGGAGAGCCCAGCATTCAGGCATAAATCTTTATGTCCTTGAATTAGGCAAAGCCTTTTAGATACAACACTAAAAGTACAAGCCTCAAAAGAAAAGATAGATAATTTGTGTTTCATCAAAATGGAAAACTTTTATGCTTCAAAGAACATCACCAAGAAAATAAAAACGCAACCCACAGATATGGAGGAAATACTGACAAATCATAGATCTGATAAGGTACTTATATCCAGAATACATAAAAAAACTCACACCTGGATAATAAAATGATAAATAACCAAATTTAAAATGGGCAAAGGATCTGAGTAGACATTTCTGTGAAGAAGCTACATAAATGGCCAACATGAAAAGATGATCCACACCATGAGCCATTAGGAAAATGGAAATCAAATGTTATAAGATACCATTGTATGACAACACATGGAACATATGGGCACAGGGAGGGAACAACACACACCGGGGCCTGTTGGGGGGTGAGGGGCAAGGGGAGGGAGAACATTAGGACAAATACCTAATGCATGTGGGGCTTAAAACCTAGATGACGGGTTGACAGGTGCAGCAAACCACCATGGCACATGTATACCTATGTAACAAACCTGCACATTCTGCACATGCATCCCAGAACTTAAAGTAAAATTAAAAAAAAAAAAAAGATACCATTGGACCTCTACTAGGATGGTATAATTTTTTTCAGCAGCAAATAACAGGTGTTGGTGAGGATATGGAAGAAATCTGGAACCTTCATATAGTGCTGGTGGGAATGTAGAATGGTGCAGCTGGTATGGGAAAAGGTATGGCAATTTCTCAAAATGTTCAATGTGGAGTAACCATGAGATCTGGCAATTTTACTGCTAGGTGTATATACCCAAGAAAAATGAAAATGTACATCCACAGAAAAACTTGAACACAAATGTTCACAGTAGCATTATCCATAATCGTAAAAAAGTGAACCTAAATGTCTGTCAACTGATAAATGGATAATCAAAGTATGATGGAGCTATACAATGACCTCTTATTTGTTCATGAAGAGGAACAAAGTACTGATGCATGCTACGACATGAGAGAGCCTTGATAACATTAAGCTGAGTGAAAGAAGCCAGTCACAAAGTCCTCATATTGTATTATTCCATTTATATAAAATGTCCAGAATTGGCAAATCTATATATGGAGAAGATAGGTAAGTGGTCACTGGAAGTTGAGGAAAGAAGGGAGTGAGTGCTAACAGGTATGGGATTTCTTTATGGGGTGATGAAAATCAGTTCTCAAATTGGTTATGGTAATAGTTTGTTCAACTAACTGCATATGCAAAAAACATTAAATTGCATACTTTGAGTGAATAGTATGATGTGTGAATTATACCTCAGCAAAACTGTTTCTTTTCTTTCTTTCTTTCTTTTTTAATAGTACAGATCATTAAAGAAAAGTCACATCAATAAAGAAAAGTAGATAAAGTGGACTTTAAAATCACCTCTCTCTCGGGTATACCACCCCAAGCACCTTCGTAACTGCTGCCTACACACAGCGTCTGTCCAGACTGCAGGTGATAAACTGCAGATTCTTTTTGCCTTGGCTTATAGAGCACATAAAATATTTAAAAAATAAGTTACTAATATTTTAAAATTAGAAGAGTTCACATTAAATGTGAACTTCTGGCTTCTCTTGGGGGTAGGGGGAACCAAACCAAAGTAAAATAAAATACCCCGACTTGATGGCCACACTGGACCTTCTTTTCCCATGTAGAAAAATGAGGCCGCCTTTTTCAGGGCCATAGTGCCATTCTCAGTTTGTCTCTGTATAACCATTTAAGTTACTTATTTGTCACCTGCTTTTATCCCTTAGGGACATTTGAGTTTGCAACACCTGTGCAGACCTTTCACTGCATCAAATCTGCCTGGTTTTGGGTCCTGTTGCCTGAGGCCTTGCTTGATGATTGGCTAATCCCATGGTGGTTTCCAACCCTGGCTGCACATCAGAGTCTCCTGGGGCCCATGTGAAAAAAATACCCATACAAAGCTGGACATTCCTGAACCCCAAATTTTTTTTAACAATTAGATTAGACTCTCTTGGGGTGGGGCCTAGTATTAAGAAAAAAGAAAAAAACGAAAAACCAAAAAATCCAACTTTCCAACGCAAGCAAAGGTTTTAGTATTTGATAATGGTTTAACGGCCTCTCAGATAATTTTTGTCTTTCAATTGAAAGGAAAGGGTGCTTTTGATTAGATCAACCTTTTACTTGATGTTTAAATCAGAGTTGGCAGCTGTCTGGACCTCAATGGAATTGTCCTTTCTATAACCAGTCATGTTAAAAGATTTTGCAAACATTATAACAAGGAAGGCCAGGTCACGGTGCCTTTGCAGCCTTGTTATTTGTAACCAGCAACTTTTTAAATTGATGAAGTTGAGTTGCTCTTGAGACATTCTGCGGGTTCTGGAAATTGTCACCGGGGTTGACAAGCACAAGGAGTTAGTTACTGTGACTTTTTGAGAGGCCATGAGTGGACGACACAGCAAGACAGGAAACAGGTGCTGGCAGCCAGCAGGCACTCGATAAATATTGGGTGAATGAATTGACAAGACATTTCGCTTCTCATTATCTCCACACGAGATGAAAAATTTGAGGGGAAGAAGGAAGGGCAGGAGAGGGGCCCCTTAGATGTCTTCCTCCGGATTTTTTGTTAAGCCTTTCCTAGACAATTTACAGAAGGTTTCGGGTAGAGAAAGCACTGGTTAGAAAAAAGCAGCCCCCTCCCACCTTGTGGGCATGAGGAGTCCAGAGGAGACCACCTGAGAAGCTTTTCAACTGCCTTCCAAGGCTCCCTTGAACTTCACTGCGGGAGAGTAGCGACCCCAGACCCCCACTCAAATACAGGTTTCGAAGGAGGTGCTCTAGGCTGAATCTGACCTCCCATGACCCAAGGAGGCAAACAAATGGCACCCCTCGGAAAGTAGCAGTGCAGGCTGGCTAGAGGCCTGGGCGGTGAGCTAGGACTATGGGGCACATTGGGGACACGCCTGGTGGCTGTACCAGGGCAAGGCGGGGGCGTCCACTGCACCTGCAAATCCCGCGCCTCATCTTGGCCCCCCTGCATCCCCGAGGTCAAGCCCACCCCGGAGAGGCTGCCTGCGGGGCTGCAGTGGAGAGGGGGTCTGCGGCCAAGAGGAGGGAGGCGGCGAGTCAGGCTGGGGAGGGGGGCGCGGCTGGCGACGGTGCTGTCCAGGGGGAGGCGGGCGGAGGGAAGGCGCTGCCGCTGCTGCCGCCGCCTCGCCCGAAGCGACACAGACGCCGGGAGCGGCCGAGGCGGTGAGTCGCAGCGCCTTCCCTCCGCTTCTCGGGAGCCAGAGCGGAGTCAGAGTTGCAGCCGGGGCGGGTGTGCCGGGGGCAGCGGCGCCAGGAGCGGCTGCTCGGGGGACCCATGCGTTCGGGGCGCCGCGGGCGCAGGGGTGGGTTCGAGGAGCGCTCGGTCCTGGGAACCTGGTTCCAGCAGCTCCCTCCTGGGTGCAGTTCACCCTGTCAATTCCTCTGTCATTCCCCCAGTGCCTCTGAGGGAAAACAAAACAAAATCACAGACCCCGAGGGTGGGCGGCGGAAAAGGAGAGAGTAACTTTGCAGAGGGCCGCGCAGAGACGCGTGGGGCCGGCGGGATGGGGCGGGATGGGGCGGGATGGGGCGGGAAGGGGCGCGCTGGGCGGAAGGGGGCGTTGGTGAGCCTGGCGGCCCGGGGACATCTGGAGCATCCAGCCCCGGAGTCCGGGGCGGGGGTCCGGGGCATCCGCTGGATCCCGGGCCTACGGAGTCTGCCCGGAAAGGCCGCAGGGGGCGGGTGCGGGGCGGGGGCGTCGGGGGGGGGGGTGGAGGGAGAGGCCGAAAGGCGCTGGTTGAACCTGGACGAGGAAACAGTCTGCGTTTCGGACTCAAGACCTGAAAGATTCGTGTTCCTTGCCCTCGAGGACTCGGGAAGGGTGTGCTGGGGAGATGTGTTTGAGTGTTTTTCAGTGCATACCGATTTATTTTTAGCTCCCAGAGAAGCAGGATGTGCAAAGTGGGTTGTATCAGCCCGGGAGGGGCAGGAGGTCTCCCTGTCCGCAGGAAATACACAAGTTTTTTTTTTTTTTTTTTTTTTCCCTAATGCTGCAGATGCTTGCTTTAACTTTTGTGCATGGAGAAAGAATGCCATTTGGCTCTCTGCAGAGCTCCTGCCAGGGTTAGTTTCTTCCTGCCGGTCTGTCGGAGGCTGCAGGCGAGGCGGCTGTGTGTGCTTCTGTGCTTACACGCTAGCCCCGCAAGAAGGTCTATGTTCTGTTCCGTAGGACAGCTACGGTGAAACACAGAAGTAGGCTGCCAAGATCTCACTCTCTCAGAAGGAAACCACACAAGCTTGCTCAAAGTTTTCCCAGTTCTGGCTGATTTGAAAATAATAAACCTAAGCCACTGTATTACCAAGAGCAGAGTTTGTTGTCAGGGGTTTCTCAGACCTGATTGGAAATGCTTGTGAAGTTTTTCACTCCAATTGGGAGATCCCTGTGTTTTATGGCCAAAGGCCGTGATGCAAAGACTGCAAAGGAGAGGGGGTGTGGTGTGATGGTGGGAGTATGGGTATTTGCCCTAGCGGGGCAAGGACAGATCTGGGGAGGAGCTTCAAGGGAGGAGGCTCGAAAAACTGAAATTCACATGTTTACCTACCCAAGTCAGATGTCTGAAAATTGTCCTGGAGTCTCCCCTGTCTCAACCATTCAGTGTCCAGTCCTTAAGACCCTCTGTCTGTAACTGTACTAGGAGAGTTGCCAATATGGACATTAGGAATGTGGGCTCTGCAGCCAGACAGCCGGATTTAAGCTGTGGCTCATTCACCAATAGCTCCTGGATCTTGGGGTCCTTACTTAACCTCTACTGCGTTTTCTGATCTGAGGCATGAGGTTGATAATAGATGACAAAACTATCTCAGGGTTACTGTGAAGATAAAATGAGTTAATACCCGGAAAGCACTAAGCATCATGCCTTATTGTAAGTGCTGCATAAATGTGAGCTCTTATTATTTTTGTTGTTGTTGCTATATGCCCTCTTCTCTCAGTTCCTGCTATCACTGACTTAGTTCATATTCTCAGCACTTCTTGCTTGAATTGTTCCAATTGCTTTTGAGCTTGTTGCTCCCAATCAGGACCATCTTACTCCAGTCCATTCTCCAAACTGTGGACACTCATTTTGAAAACAAAAATCTAAGCCAGTCATTCTGCTTAATTTCCTTTAGAGGTTTTCTGTGGTTTTCAGGATAGAATTCAGACTCCAGGCACTTTCCCGGTCCCACCCTTCTTTCTTCATTAACTTCATCTCCCAAGCCTCCCCGCCACCCCGTGTAGCCTCTGCCCATGCCACTGAGTCTCAGCATCTATCATCTCCCATACCTTCCTTGTCTGGTCAACTCCCATGCATTCTTTACAGCTCAGCTGCTGCCACACTGCCTTCCAGCAGGCTGCATGGCACTCCCTCTCCCAGAGGTGCCTCTGCTTCATGCTGCCATGCTACCCTGGATATAGCCCTTGCATCATTCTGCACCATTATCTATGTATCTGTCTTCCTACCTGCAAGTGCCTTAAGAGATGGATTCTGATTGTAGTACATGTTTGTTGAATGAATAAACAAACACCAGTCAAACATAATCCAGTCCTTTTCACTAAAGCCAGAATCAAGCACAGAGAATAATAGAGAGGAGGACCAAACCAAGCTTTATATCTAACACTCTACAACAAAAAACCTTGGGAAATACTAAGGAATCAAGAGTTGGTCAAAAGAAATGTGGCATAGTGTCTTGAAACTGATCTGATCCTTGCCCTCGAGGTGTGTCCTTTTAATGGTGAGGGGCAGACTAACAATGAAGAAACATAATGATCTGAACCCTTCTCTTTCCTTGCTTCCCTCATAAAAAGGTCAGGCATCTCAGACGTGGCTGTAGGGGATGGAGGTCCAATTTTTTTTAAAGGGTTGTGCGGTGAATTGGTTCTGGAGGCAGAGGTGAAGTTCATAACACACATGGGTTTTATAGCTTTTCCTTAAATTACAGCATCCCTCAGAGTGTGAATTTCAGATCGCCTGGTATTGGTATGATAACAGGAAACCTCCAGTCATCAAAGCTATTCTGTTACTTTTCGGACTATTCAGTATGTTCAGAGGGTACTTTTCTGACTCAGGCACCCACTCTAAGCTCTCCAACTCCTGGGGTCCCAGGAAATTGCACAGGAAGATAAGAGCTGCTGCTTCCCTGAGGCAGCCCCAGAGTCTGGTTTCAAAGCTCTAGAGCAGGGATTTTTGTACAAGCAAGAGAGCGAAGAATGAGCTTTATATTTTTAAAGAGTTGTAAACAAAAACAAAACACAACAAAACACAGAAAAGAACATGTGATAGAGACCATGTCTAAAATACTTACTACTTAGTTCTTCATAGAAACACTTTGCCAACTATTGCAGTGAAGCTGAGACACATTGGTTTCATTTTGCATGTCATCTGGTTGGTAGTGGCTGCCTGGAAAGCTGGGTCCAATAGGAATCCAAGGCTGGGTCTGGGCTCAGCAAGAAAGGGTGCTGTGGTCAGCTAGTGATATCTGTCTGCTAGGGAATGGGATTAGGAAATAGTCTTCACCATTCCTAGCCTAGATAATATCATTTGTGGATAATGAAGACAGAAATCAGGGATACAGCACATGAGTTAAAAGTCCTTAGAAGGCAGGAGCTTTCTACCACAACAATGAACAATCACTGCACTTAACATTGATATTGCCATTTATTGAGTGTGTACTATGTGGCCCTGGTTTACATGGGATACCTCATTTAATCTTTATGACAATTTTTCAGAAGATATTTTACTTAGGACTCAATTCTGTTGTGTCAGGAACCCCAACATTCAAACTGTTTTAGCAAAAAAGGAATGTTATTTTGGCTCTGATAACTCCTCAGTCCAGGGGAAGACATTTCAAGTATGGCCTGATTCAGGCCTCAAACATTGTTAGCAGGACCTCATTTCTCTGTTTTTCTCAGTTTGCTTTCATGGAGTCGGCACCATTTTTAGTACCATCTCACTGAGGCCCCATCTCATTGTAGGATGGCTGGAAGAGCTCCAGACCTTACATAGTCTGGGCTTTAAATCCAGCCAGAAAGTGGAAGTCTTCATCTCAGCATTGCTCACAATGACTTACTTTGGCTTGTCAGCACTGATTGGGTCCTGTGTCTCTTCCTGTGACCAGGGTGCCACATGTTACTAGGCTTGGGCTTGGTTACATGTCACACGTTTCATCCTTCGAGATAGGCAGAGAAATGGGAGCAGGGGTGTTTCTCCAGTAGAAAATTGTTATACTCTCACCAAGAGATGAGCCCCTGGATTTTGGATTGCAAAGCAGCAGATGTTCCCTATAGGACTGTTAGCATTCCCTCTTTGTAGATAAGAGAAACAGCCTTAGCAGCACGCGATAATTTGCTCAAGGTCACATGGTCAGTAAGTAGTGGAGTTCTCATCTGATATCCACAGTTTATGCACTTAGTAGAATTACTTGTGAGCAGAATATTTAAAGTGAGTTTAGTGAGCCTGTGTGAAGCTCTAGCCTCTCTATTCCTGCAAATATAGCTATATAACTTCAAGAAATTTTAAGTTCTGACTGGCTAGAATACATGAGAAAAATGACATGGCATCTCTGCCTGGATTTTTACTCAACTATTTGATTAATATTCTTGAGCAGTTTCTACATGCTCAGCATTCTGTTAGGTTGTAGAGATATAGGCTGAATAAGATCTAGTCTCCTGTCTTTAGGAATTTATATTCTAACGTGAAAGTGCAAGACATAATTAGGGAAGGGATTGACTAGAATCTGGAGCAGGTGGGGGAATGTGCAGGAGGTGATTTCCCTTCCTTGGGATGGTGGGTCTTGCATTTTTGTTTCCTGAGGCAGCCCTAGTACAGTGCTTTGTGCCGTAGGCAAGCAATGAATATTTCTTGAATACAACCTTTTAAAAAACTGTGGTTAAATATATACAACATAAAATTTACTATTTTAACCATTCTTAAGTGTCCAGTTCAGTGGCATTAAGTACATTCACATTATTGTACAACCATCATTACCATCCATCTCCGGAACTTCCTCATCCTGCCCAGCTGAAAGTCTGTTTCCATTAAATACTAACTTCCTATTTCCTCCTACATTTCAACCTCTGGCAACCACTATTCTACTTTCTGTCTCTATGAATTGACTACTCTAGGTACTTCATATAAATGGTATTTGTCTTTTTTGTGACTGGCCTACTTCACTTATCATAATGTTGCCAGAGGTCATCCAAATTGTAAGATGGGCAGAATTGCTTTCCTTTTTAGGGTGAATAATGTTCCATTGTACGTATGTACCACACTTTGTTTATCCATGTATCTGTTGATGGACATTTGGGTTGCTTCCATCTTTTGGCTATTGTGAAAACACTGCTGTGAATATGGGTGTACTGTGATATGTTCAATTCCCTGTTTTCGGTTCTTCTGGGTATATGCCCAGAAATGGATTTGCTGAGTTATATGGCAATTCTGTGTTTAAGTTTTGGAGGAACATCCGTTGTTTTCCATGGTGGTACCATTTAACATACCCACAAGCAACGCACAAGGATTCCATCAACACTTGTTATTTTCTGCGTTTTCTTTTAATATAATAGCCATACTAGTAGGTGTGAAATGTTGAACACATTCTTGAAGGTAGATTGGAATAGAGTTGTGAGCAATAGTGGTAGAGTTTAAATTTCATTCTAGGGGAACCATTGGATATGTGTTGCCTGTGATAATGGCATGATCAGAAGGTTTGGACATTAGAGAGGGAGGGGGTGGGGAGAAGAGAAGTTACTTTAATTATTTAGATGAGAGAACATAATAGTTTTCCCCACATCTGTACCACTGAAAATATTATGTCTATCTCTAGTAAATGGTTTTGAACTTGGGGAGGAAACATAAATACAGCATTGAGAGATCTCATGGCCCAGGATTCCTCAGAGAAGTAGACTACTATTGCTAATAATAGCACTCATGATAGCAAATGCCTAAAGGTGATTCAAGTATTGATTAATTCTGATAAATCCTATGAAAGATTCCTCCTCCAACATCCCTTAAGGGGGCAGATGAACTGCTCAAAAGGGAGTAACTGAGGAAAGTTAATGAAGGGACTATTTACAAAGGTGTGGGTAAGGTCAGGGAACCCACCAGAAGTGGCCAGCAATGCATGGAAGCTTTCACGCATTGAGGAATATGACTACTGCCCATCATGGCCTGGTGGGGAGGCATCTGGGTGAATAAGACCCTAACCACTCTCTTCCATTCTCTGATCTGGTGCCGGTGCCACCCAGTTGGCCAAAGTAGCCAGAGCCAGACCTCAAGAAGGCCTGTTGTTATGGGACTATCTTGTAGTCCATAGCAGCCAACACAAAGTAGTGTTCTAGTTATCCCCAATTTACAGGTAACTGAACCGAGGCATTGAGAGGTTGAGTGATTTACCAACATTGGGAGCTAGTGCAGGTTATGGAGCTGAAATCTGAAGACTGATAAATAATCAGAAATCAGCACATTTCTTCTGTATATGCAGCTGGATCTGGAAGGTACGTTTTCCCCAACCTGTGTGTTTTGACTCTGGAAATAATCTGATGTGTACAAACTTGGCTTGGCTGTCAATAGGTGGTGCGGGTACCTGCTCAGATCCCCCACTTTTTACAAAAATAATGTACTTAACAGGCATATTTCATACTTGATTTATTATATTTAGATAAAAAGAATACTTTCCATATACTTTATGGGAGTGACAATCTGTCCTTGAATCACATTTGCTACACATGAAAAAGATGCAAGTTGTGGGGTTTTTTTTTTTTTTTTTTGTTTTTTGAGTTGAAAGTGCCAACAGAGTTGACAGTGTCACCTGGCTGTTTAAACATTAGTGAGACCTTGGGCTACAATAAGAGAATACTATTCAAAGAAGGGAGAGGCTTATTCCCTCTGTGCTGCCCTGACAGGTACAAGTTAAGGGGATTTCTCATGAGCTGGCAGATGCCAAGGACAGTAGCTGGGACTCTCTGGCCTGGAATCGCTCTGTGGGACTTTTATATTCTTTTCTTCACATACATGAAAGCACTGCACTGAGGGAAAGGGATTAGACTCATCTGGGGCTGGAACTAGGCCCACCGTGAACACGGAATGGGCTCCTTTGGAAGGCTTCATATAGTCCCTGGCTGGAGATTGTGAAGCTGAGGCCATAGGTGAGAGATGGGGCTGTGAACTTATATTTGTTTCCTGTGGCCACTGAAACAAATGACCACAAAATGGTGGTTTAATGCAACAGATATTTATTCTCTCACAGCTCCGGAGGCTAGAAGTCTGAGGCCAAGATGCCATGCTTCCTCCAGGGTTCTAGGGGAGGCTTCATCCTTTGCCTCTTTTAGCTTCTGGTAGCTGCAGCATTCTTGGGCATGAGGTTGCATCACTTGAGCTGTGCTCCATGTCACATTGCTTCCTGCTCTTCTCTGTGTGTCTCTCCTCTGCGCATCTTTTATAAAGACATTTGTCACTGGATTTAGAACCCACCTGTGTGATCCAGAATGATTTTATTTCAAGATCCTTTATTACAGCTGCAAAGACCCTTTTTTCAAATAAGGTTGTATTCACTGGTTCCAGGGGTTAAAGCTTGGTTATGGCCAGGCCTGGTGGCTCATGTCTGTAATCCCAGCACTGTGGGAGGCTGAGGCAGGAGGATTGCTTGAGTCCAGAAATTTGAGACCAGCCTGGCCAGCAAGGTGAGACCCCATCGCTACAAAAAAAAAAAAAAAAAAGAAAGAAAAAAAAAATTAGGTCTCTTGGCATGTACCTGTGGTTCCAGCTACTCAGGAGGCTGAGGCAGGAGAATCTCTTGGGCCCGGGAGGTGGAGGCAGCAGTGAGCCATGTTGACACCACTGCACTCCAGCCTGCATGACAGAGCGAGACCTTGTCTCAAAACAACACCACCACCCCACAAAAAAAATAAAAAAAAGTCTTGGACACTTGGACATACCTCTTTTTGGTAGTTGCCACCATTCACCCCATGACAGAACTCAGTAGTTAGTATACACGGCAACTATTGATTCTCTGACTCTATGACGGTGCCCCTAGCTTTGATTTACTGCCTGGATTCTAGATTCCTTGACACAGTAGAGGTTTTCTAAATGCTTTTGATTTGATCATTTGAAATTTTATTCTAACTTTAAACAACAAAATAAACAAACACTTAAAATCTACCATCCTTTACTTCTGAAATAATGGAGTGAGTGAAAGAGGCTGTCAAAAGTCAGTTTGATCCCTGTCTCAGCTAAACGTTTTCTGGGCTTCGTTTTGCTGGATGGCATTGCAGGAAATGAATGGGAAAAAGAGCTGCCACTGGTCCTGTTCGGGCTTCTCACCTGGGGCTTTCCCAGATTCTTTCAGAAATATAATTCCTCAGAGGAAGGCTAAGGATGCTGGAGCCTTTCAGGAAAGGGAAGCAGAAGCAGTAGAGACTCGTTTCTAAGCCCATGCTTCAGGAAGCATCCACTACAAATATTGTTTGTGAATGCCATTGGCTCATCGGCGGGTCTTTTACTTATGTATTTTCAACAGTGAGCCCCAAAGTAGGGCCTGTGTACATCGGGCACATAAGGCAAGGTAAACAGTAGCTTTGGCAATGGCCTGGAGAATTCGGTGACTGTAGCCCATCAAATGAAGTGTATCAGAAAAGTCCTCTCCAGGGCATCAATTATTCTGTTTTATTGTCTGCATTGATTGCATTAACTGGGGAAGAGCCAAAATCCATTCAGTCTGTGCTATGGAGAGGCAGTTGTAATTAAGGTCTGTTTCTCTCTAGGGGGCAGCTAATTTTGGTTTCTCAGCTGCTTTACAGTTTGACTTCAAAAGAGAGGAAGGAAAGAAAAAAAGGTAAAAATGCCCCTTCATGTTACCTAACCTACTGTATCATTGTTACTCTGGTTAATATTAACTTTGGATCCTTTTGTTTTGAACAGTGTATCGGAATACTGTGATACTTACGGAATTTAGTCTCCCTACCTGAAGAAAAGGTTTGCCCTGCAGGGGACCAGCTACATAGTTTGTGGGGCTCACAGCCAAATCAAAATGTGGGAACTTTGTTTAAAAAAATTAAGAATTTCAAGATAGTGCTAGTGGAGGATTAATGGCAGCGTGGGGCCCTGCTGAGCGCGGGGCCTGTGTGATGGCACAGGTCACATGCCCATGAAACTGGCCCTGGCTTTATATATATGCTGAGGATGGTGTCCTTTTGCCTACCTGGCCCCTTAATTCCCAAAGAGTGACCAGGCCAGTTTCCTCTGCCTTGGTTGGCGCACAGCTCTTCTGTAGGGCAAGGGCAGTAAGCAGCCTGGATATCTCCTGTTGGCCCTTCCACGTCCCTGGCTCCCTTCTCCACCTGGCTCTGTGCCCCAAGAGGAGATCTTTACCACTGGTGTCAATGGCCATCTTGTCTTCTGACTTCTGGTATAATTTGACCAGAAATCAGCAGGAGATGGGAGGATGGGAGGAGAGTGAGGTAGGGTATTTATTCACCTATCCCTCCACTGGGTTGCAACCTGCAGCTTGGTGTGTGTGTGCTAAAGATCACAGTGCCTGTCAGTTGTCCTCTCCATATCACCGCCCTCTTTAGGTTCCTTCAGCCACTTCCTCCCCTTATGCCTGCAGGTCTAGGGTGGTCATGGCTTCCTGCTATTACTAGCCTTAGAGTCCGGCATTACCACCTTCATTGCTTTCCTGAACCCCTGTGTGACTTTCTTCTCAATAGCCTCTTCAATAGGACTCCTCTGTAGGATTCAAGAGCAGCCTCTTTAGTTTCCTGGTTGGGCTTTACCTGATTTGGTAACCCTTGGCCAGAGTTTGGCCACACCTTACTCTGCTGCAGGGTGGAAAGAGAGAAGCTGATGGCTGTGATGACAGGTGACTCTGCCGGTCTGGCTCCTGGTAGAGACGGGCGATCAGAAGGCAGCACATCCACATCTACAGTGGTGGGGAACATATGCTTGAGAGCTAGACATTTGAATTCTCTGGCCTGACTTTGGGGAAGTCATCTCATCCATAAGATGAGCGAATGACAGCCCTTCACTTACAGGGCTGTTTCGAGCATGAAGCGAGATCACACCGGCATCGTGCTTATCATAGTGCCGGGCACACAGGAAGTGCTCCAGAAACATCGTTCCTTTTAGCTTTAGTTCCATGGAGTGACCCCTCCACTCCGTGGGGATACACTCGCTACTTTTCTCAGATCTGAACTCAGGCACTGACAGCCTAGACTACACCAATGATTATCAAGTTTTCATTGATTCACAGTTGTTCGGGGTGTATTTCTATCTTTTCAATTAGATTGTTCTGAAATTGTTATTGTCTTATACACCTTTTAAAAAACAAATCTAAGTGCCCAACCCAGTAGGTAGCACATCATAACTGGCCAAGAAATATTTCTTGGCTAAATATAAGACGACTACATAATTTATTGTTCACATCGGGACATTTTTGAGAGTGAAAGGGGAGGGCTTTCGAGTAATTACAGCAAAACAGCAGGCACAAATGGGGACTGTCCTAGACAATCCAGGTAAAGAAACACAGTTACTCTTCTTAAGTGATTTTTAAAGCAGTTATTTTTAAGCAGTTTTCAAAATTTGCCAGCCTACCGTATTTTGCATTCCTCTGCCTTTGGTTTATGAGATAAAATCATGAGATTTGAAAAACATAGGGAAAAATATGTTTAATATTCCTAATAGATTGTTGGCCTGAATTTGAGGCAATGGGTCAAGGCCTCTTACCAGATAGAGACCTACCTTTATACTTTGTTACCCTACTTCACACGAGGGTAAACTTTCTTCTGTGTCTACTTTTAAAAAAGATAATCCCCTAATTATTGTCTTTCTTGCAACAGTGATCATTTATGCTCAAAAGATGGCAAAAATAGATTTACATACATGTGTTTTTTGGAACATCTTTGTCTTTGTATTTCTGGTTGCCTGGGTGACATTTCCAAGAGAATATGTGCTAATCTGCTATTATTGAAACAGAGATAAGGTGGAAACTATTTTTAGGCCTGTCTATACCTTTCTTTTTCCTCCCCTAGACCACTTAATTGGTTTATTTTTTTCTGTTTCCATTGTCTGAAGGGCACGCATAGCTTCTGTCTTAGTCCATTTTGCATTGCTATAATGAAATAAGCAAGACTGGGTAATTTATAAAGAAAAAAGGTTTATTTGGCTCATAATTCTGATGTCTGTAAAAATTCAAGATTGGGCATCTGGTGAGAGCCTCAGGCTGCTTCCATTCATGATGGAAAGTGAAGAGGAGCTGGCACATGTAGAGATCACATGGCCAGAAAGGAAGGAAGGGGAGGGGGAGGTGTCAGGCTCTTAATAATCAGCTCTCCACTAACTAATAGAGTGAGAACTCACTTCCCTCCCTCCTCCAGCCAGAGAGGGCATTAATCTATTCGTGACATACCCACCCCTACAACCCAGCACCTTCCATTAGGTACCACCTCCAACAATGGGGATCAAGTTTCAACATCAGATTTGGTGGAGACAAACAACCATATTTAAACTATAGCAGCTTCCTTTCTGTAGTTCTAATTTGGGGACTGGATAACTTTTTTGAAACCTGATGTAGTCATTCAGTATCTTCTTCATTTACAATAGCTAAATGTGTATTGATAGCCAATTTGTTCGTTTAGTTGATAACAGTTGTTTTTATCACAGTTTGTCTAAAACAAGCTTAGGCAAGGGATATTTTTGTTATAAAAAAACAATGTGGAGGCAATCTGTAGTTCTCTGGTGGAAAAAGTACATCCCTTCTGGAGCTAGATTAATCTGGTTTTGGTCTTAGTATTGCCACTTGTTAGCTGTGAGGCCCCTGGAGCTTGAATCTTCAGGTGACAATGGAAGCAATAATAGTACCTGCCTCATGGGGTTGTTGTGAAGGTTGAGAGGGTTAAGTAGAATAACACATGCAAGGAGAAGATGTAGCATCTCACGAATAGAAGTGCTGATGCTGCTGTTCTTAATATCAAAGGTACAGGTGCACCCTGCCTTTCAGAAAATAATCTCATGCAAGATATCACAAATATTTGAATTTCCTAAAGAGATAAATTAGGGAGATCATTATTTTCTTTACTAAAATGTTTTTGTTTTTATAAACATTTCAGAGAATTTCTTTCAGTGGTGAACATCCTTGGGTGTATTTATAGTAATATTGAAATTAAAAGTTTCTAATTTACTCCAGCAGTTTTAGGAACATAACTGTTGTGTTATCACCCATAATTCAAATGTTCAAAGGCAGCCAGAGTTAACATTTGGGGTCTTTTCTTCCCCTATTTTTATGTAACGATTTTGTGAAGATGTATGTATCATTTATGTGTGGTATGTAACTGTAGTGTTCTGTAAGAGATTTTGAACACTTATTTGACTGTTGCATGTGCTTGAAGGGGAGATATTTAGCCTAATTCTAATATTTGAGATAGGGCCTTGATTACTGCAGTTAGAGATCTGAGATGAGTAATTTGGATTATATGGCAAGTTTGAGAGGAGAGATGGACTTTAATGTGTTATTTAAAACTGTTTAATATTGGGGTGTTGCTCTGGCTGGGGTTCCTTTGGCTCTCACTCTTTTGCGTTGTTATTGTATTTTTAAAGGCAGATTGCTGCACCATTGCTCTGGAGTTTGTCTTGCTGCCCTTGAGGATAGGGGAAGGAGAGAGGAAGCAACACTCAGACACACATGTGCGTACACACACACACGTCTCTTTAGACATATAATCTAAATTTTCTCAGTTGTTGTAAGTGGAGGCTGGGGATGTGGGAAGTCGGTGATGTTGAGTTCCCACCACCTCACCCTTTGGAAGACATGATGACCATTTCCATGCCAGGCCAAAGGACAAGCAATGAGAACCAGAAGTCCATTCTAGCGTCTGAAGTTTCTTGGGAAAGCAACAGGAAGACATTTAAAGTATATGTTCCCCGGACCTTTGGTGTTGTTCCCTCTGTATCATTGCCCCCACAATTATAAAAGTAAAATAAAATATGCACAATATAGAAAATTAGAAAGAAGAAAGAAACACTCTTATTCCAAATATTCAAAGGCATCCTGGAGTATTTATTATCATAACTTAATATAGAGTTTTTTTTTAGTTACAGAGTCATATTTATCTATTTTTTAAAATTATTTTTTTCATTTAACCGTATGTCCCAAACATTTTATGTTTTATTCTGCAATCTTTGTAGACAATGCTTTATTGCATATATAATATTTCATTGAATGGATTATACCTCAGTTTACTTACTCATTCAATTTTTGTACATTTGGTCAACATTTTATATACATTTTTTGCTATTATTATTTTTGTACAATAACATTTTTCTCCATTTAACATTATATCTTAGGATATAGTTTTAGTGAATTTAATAGATTGAAGGTTTGAACATTTAAAAACTCTTAACACATTTTTAGCAAAAGCCAAGTTACTTTTCCAAATGGGTTAGAACAATTCATGTTGTGTGACTGTGTCGATTTCATCTTCCTTTACCATGCCTTGACCATTATCACTTCAGAATACTTTCACTAACTAATCTAAGTGTCCAACCTAGTAGGTAGCACATCATAACTGGCCAAGAAATATTTCGTGGCTACATCTAGGATGACCGTATAATTTATTGTTCACATCAGGACAGTTTTGAGGGTGAAAGTGGGGTGCTTTCTAACAATTACAGCAAAACGACAGGCAGAAATAGGGACTGTCCTAGGCAATCCAAAATACTTTCTTTTAATTTGCATTGCTTTGACGACTAGTGAAGCTGAACATTTCCTTTTTATATTATTATGCACTAGTTGCATTTCTTCTCTTCCTAATTTTCAGTTACATGTTCTTTACCCTTCAATGTTTTCCATATCAGTTAAAATAAAAAAAATTTCCTTCAAATTTTAAAAGTAATATATGGTTATGATAACAAGAGAAACAATTCAGGACAAAGATCCACAAAGAAAAAGCTCTGATGGCTCATTTCTTCTCCCAGGGAGCCAGTGCTAAAGGCCCGGGTGTTTCCCTACCTTTCTCCTTGTGCGTGCACACAAATACACTTCATTTTAAAGATGCAGAGGGGGCTTGATGTTCTCAGTCATAGTATACATATTATTCTGTAACTTGCTTTGTTTTTTGCTTAAAATATATATTGTGGACATAAGATCTTTATCATAATAAAATATCTTTGGCACATTTGGTACAAATATTTCCCCAAATATTAGTATATCACTTGCCCATTTGACATAGTTTGACATTGGCGAGTGGGCAAATGTTTCCCTGCGATTTCTTCCACTGACAGGACAGCCTGCTCTGCGCTTTTACGGGGTTTGCTACTCTGCTGTCTGCTGGTTTTAAAACATTCTTAACCTTCAAAAAAATCATTATTTAATGCAACTATAATTTATTTTTGTGTAGGATGAGGAGGAAATAAGGGACCAAACTGATTGCTTTTCTCCTTTAACTTACTAATGAATTGTCCCATCACCCTTTATAGAATGAGACTTAGAAAAAAAAAAAAAAAATCCTTTCATTTCCATAAGGTAAGTTATCCCTTTTATGTGTCCATTTTTTTTTTTCAGCTATAAACTAGTGGTACCATAATCAGGAGAGTATTTTTCTAAGGCAGGGAAGAATTTGCATTTACCTGGAATTAGGTGTTTACACTGAGAATAACCTGATTCTCAGGCCCCACATCTTTGCCTTGAACTTGAATATCAGGATGCCATGGGAGTGTGCGGTCTGAGAAGCTCAGAGTGCTTCTGCTAACGATTTCACATTCATTGCTCCTGCATTGCTGTGATGTAGGAGGGCCACAAATACGATCTTATTTTACAGGGGATGAGGCTGAGCCAGTCTCCATGATTCACGAACGGTTGTTCCTGCTTTCCAATCCAATAGTTCATTATTTTATATACTTCTGTCTGTTTTTGTGGTTGTCCTTCTGGTTCCCTTTCTTAGTGATACATTTGTGTTTGAAACTTTAATTTTAGTTGGCTATTTTGACCACTATGAGGAGAATCTCAAAAAGACTGCCTAGAACTGACGGCTCTTCCAGGAGCATTATTATTATTATTCCTATTGAACAAACATTTATTGGGAACCTGCTCTGTCCACGGCACTATGCCAGATGTGGGAAATACAAGGTGAAAAAAACACTTTTCCTCTCCTTGAAGAATTTACTACTTTAGTATTGTTTTAGCTCCTGCTGTTGTCCTTAGACCTTTACAAAAGGATATCAATATTTTGTGTTGCATCTACTCTGCTGCCTTGATTGCAATGACGGAGGATGTTTTCTGTCCAGCAAGTCTCACGAGTGCATTGCAGGCTGTTTCCTATTCAGAGAACTACTATGAGGCATTTAAAACACCCAAGGACTTGACTGATGCATATTTTATAAGCTCAGATGGTCTTAGAGATCTTCGGTGTCAGTGTCCTCTGTCTCTAAATAACTACACTTTTCGGCTCCAACTTCTCTTCCTTTGGGCATTTAGGTTACTCGATTGGTCAACCAGGATCTAAAAATAAACCTAGAAACTTTGAGAGTATTTTTCCCCCATTGGTTGATTGATGTGTGTTTTTGTGTATGCCAAACTGCGCTGTGTAACTATTTACTTTTGCATTATGTATAGCACTTAGCAACCCACAGTGGAAATGAAAGCTAAGAGCACAGGCAGTCCCCAGCTGAGGCGGGGGAGCTCGCCTGCCCAAGTCTCAGCCAAGTCTCCTTCCCTCCCCCATCCTGTACCTTGCTGGCCTCTAGTTCCTGCTTTTTGCCTTCTCTGCTGGCGGTCAAGTGGGGACCAGGAGCAGGGGCAGGAAGAGCCTCTCCTGCCCCTACTCTTGCCTGTTGAGATTTCCCTCTGCAGGTCAGCGTGGGTGGGGTGAGGGGAAGGACGCAGGCCTTGGCCACCACTGGTGTCTTGGCATTGGTGACAGTCCTGTAGGGTCAGAGGCACTGAGACGCTATGTCTTATTTGGAACTCTAAATGCATTTCCATAAAAAAAGGACACCAGTTGTGGCTGGGCCCTCAAGACAAAACTATGTGACTTCTCAGGAACGCTTTCTTTAGGGTGACATAAATCAGTACTTACAATGTTGCTGTTAGAGGAGAATACATTCTAAATTCTAAACATTTCAGGTTAGAAAGAAACTTAGGACAAAATCAGCTTGTAACTCACGGGACCGTCTCTAAAGTCAAAAAGTGGCTTATTCCCACATGAGAATGTCCCTTTGCTTGGGACTTTGGAGTATGTTGAATGAGCTCAGCCCTTCTTTCCTTAGCCCTCTTCTGTAGCTGTAAGAATACTTTGGTTCTCTGATTTTTAGAGTAGCAATTGTCCTAAAAAGTTCATACCTTGATTTTACCAGAAGGGTGGGAGAAAGGCCTTGGGGAGTATAGATTTAATTCCTTGATTATTGCCTTTTAGGAAATAATGCAAAACAAAATGTACCAGGGCCATTGTTAAAGATTCTTACTTTTTTCGTTAAGAAATCCAACTTTTGTTCCTTTTTAGGACTCTTGTGTGCCTCTTATTCATAATGCATTTTGTGGAACAGATTTGAAGAATATTTCTGTGTGTGTGTGTTTGTGTATACATACATATATATGTATAATATATACACACATATATTTAGGCTGTGGATAAATAATTTTCTAAAATAAAAAGTTTCTTTGAAAGTTGATTTATATCATCATTCTTTAGTAAAATCAGTTTTTTTTTTTAAAGGGCTGGAAAGCATACACCAGCAGTTCAGAATGATTAAATAGTACTTACTTGGAAAGGGACAAAGTCTGTGAACTTAACTTGTGTGGTTTTCACACACGGGGACAAAGCAGTAGAAAAATCAAAACGCTCCAGCCTCAGGTGAATTTTCTTTCCAACCTCAGAAGGGGTGGGCCCACTTGACACAGGAAGCGTCATAGGACCGTGGTTTGAGTAATGAGAGAAGGCTTGTGGGTTGGACTCAGCTGTTGTCTACATACCGAAAGACAGAATGGTCTATAGAAACTCTCCTAATTCCATGGCCTCTGCATTTTTTTGCAGAGTGCGTGCATTACACACAGGACACCTCCCCTACAAGAACAAGGAGCTGCAGAAATAGCTAGAGCTATAGACTGCAATGGAAGAGGAGGCTAAGCTTCTAGCAGTTGCAGACAAAGAGAGAAGTCTTAGAGGCTGGCATGTCAGCCCTGGTGTATGAAATTAACCAGCCCTGAAGGTTCAGTGCAGGACCCTAGAGGATCAGGGCACAGTGCAGGATAAGGATGAGAACAGGGATGTGTCCACACATCCGAGACACTTTCCTGTGCTACCCATAGCCATAGGTATATAAATATATGATAATAGTTTTATATGTATTGTGTAAAAATATATTTATACGTAACCATTTAGAAAATTGTTGTTCTGCTGGGTGTGGGGGCTCATGCCTGTAATCCTAGCACTTTGGGAGGCTGAGGCTGGAGGATCACATGAGGTCAGGAGTTTGAGACCAGCCTGGCCAACATGGTGAAACCCCATCTCTACTAAAAATACCAAAAAAATTAGCTGGGCATGGCGGTGCACACCTGTAATTCCAGCTACTTGGGAGGCTGAGGCAGGAGAATTGCTTGAACCTGGGAGGCAGAAGTTGCAGTAAGCCGAGATCACGCCACTGTACTTGAGTGAGACACTGTCTCAAAAAAAAAAAAAAAAAGTTCTAGAAGGGCCATCATTGTGGTAAAGGACTAGGATGTCACTCAAACTAATTTGAGTAACAGGGGTTCTTGTAGCAATGACTACTACTCTCATTGATTCAGACCTCACTATGTGCCAGACACTGTTCTGAGTATATTATCTCATGGAATCTTCTCGCCCATCTTGGGAGGTAGTGTGTTATTATTCCCGTTTTACTGTGGAGGAGCAGGCATAGAGGATGTTCTCTAAGGCAGCTGTGTGGGAAGTGGGTGAAGTGAGTCACATGCAGGAGGTCACTCTGGAGCCATGATTTCTAACCACTATTCTAGATCTGTTCCTGGAAAAGATTCCATGACAGTGAATCAAAGTACAGCTGGGCCTCATGGCGTTCAAAACAAGGGACTGGAAAATCAGGAATGGAGCCATTTTCTTTCTCAGAGGTCATGTGGTCTCTGCTCAACTAGCCCCTCCTCTTCTCTCCTATCTTGTTTCTTTATCTTACATATGGCGCCTGAAGGTCAACCAAACCCATAAGGCTGTACCATGAGACTTCAATTTCCCTCAGCATCTCCTGGCATAAATTTATAAGCAAGAGATTCCTATTGGTCCAGCTCACTGAGTCAGGCAACACAAGCTGTTGGAGCCCGGGCAGCAAAATAGTTATCTGCCTTCGTGTTGCTGTTTATCTTAGTTTCATTAGTGGCCATTTCCCTGAGCAGGGGATTGTGGGAAAGGCAGTGCACACTGGAATGGGAAGTAGTTCATAGCAAGAAGTTAACATCTCTGGTACAAACTCATTTTATACTTTGATAAACATTTTTTGTTATCTTTACAAAGTTTCTACTTAAAAGAATCTATATATATCTGTATCTATATAGTCTACATCTCCTTAGGTTATGAATGTTAGAAACCTGATTCAAAGGTGCTTACAAAAAAAAAATCAAATTAATTGGTTCATGTAATTATAAAGGCAAAGATTTGCCTGGATCAAGGTCTCAAGCAATATTATCAGAAATCTATCTCTGGGCTCTGTGTTCCTCTGGATTGATTTTATCCGCAGGCACGTCCTCTCTACATGATCTCGAGATACCATCAGAAGCTCTGGGCTTATCTGTTCACTGAACAATCCCAGCAGAAAGCTTCTCTTTCCCTATAGTTACAGCAAAGTTTCCAGGTTTGATTCTCATTGCCCTGAATTGGTTTTATGCCTATCGCTCAACCAAACATGGCAGCCAAGCTGATTGGTCAGGCCTGGGTCATTGTCCATCCCTGGAAAGGGGTTAAGTCTCCTTCCACTCCCCACACATGCATTAAAGCACATGGACTGGGAATGGGGGAGCGTGGTCTCCCGTGACAATGGACATGTTAGTACCACAAGAAATGGGAAGGGATACTGTCCATGCAAAAACAACCCACATCACTATTGAACATTTTCAGGTCTATTACAAATAACTGGACAGCTGTAATAAAGGTTTTGGGGCCCAGGGAAAGCAGACTGGACCACAGGCTGATTCTTATGTGACAAATTTAAAGACCTAGGAAATCCAAAGTGCAGGGGTAGGCCTACATCCTCTGTGGTTTTTTAGGTTATAATTCTGAAAGATGATGATATTTAGTCAAAGAAAATTGTATTAAGATTTGCAACTTTTTGAAAAAGCCAATCACAGGATGGTTTTGTCTTTACTTTTTGATCAAGTAGAAGGATAAGACTTGAAGGGCTCTTGCTAGGTGCCCCCTATTTGAAATCTAAGCTGTTCTGGCATTAAAATGACTGGTAAATTACATACAGGCTTTGTGTAAACCTTCACAGTGCCTGGGATTTAAAACTCAGTTTATTTAGCTAATGATTAAAATGCCCAGTTTATATATCAATGATCTTAATACTCACTGGGAAATAATTGCTTGGTTTTTAACTACATAATCAGGAACTAAGTATATAATCAGGTACTTGAAGTCGTGTGGAGGTTAAACCAGTAAGTCTTCACACTTGCAGATATGGTTTGAGTCTACGTGACCTCAGATGTTCAGTAGCAGTTTGTGTGTATGTGTTTGCATGCGTGTGCGTGTGTGTGTTTGTAAATATAATTTTGTACTAACAGAACTGCCATATCTCTTTGCTTACTCTACCTGCTACAATGATCCCAGATGTCCATTGGAACAAATTATCAGCTTATTTTGCCTATCAAAATTTTCAGGCAGTTGCCTTTTCACTTATTTAAAAATTTGTATTTAAGGGATTAAAAAAGTCCCCTCATATGCCAAAATGTTTCTCTTCTGTTGATTTTCATGTAATGTTGACTTTCATATTTAACAGTT
>NC_045440.1:105235554-105472431 GCF_002776525.5 Piliocolobus tephrosceles | reverse complement strand
AAAAAAAAAAAAAAAAAAAAAAAAAAAAAAAAAAAAAAAAAGAAAAGAAAAGAAAAGAAAAGAAAAACAACCAAAATGGGCTCTAGGGTCTGAATGCCTGGGTTTGAATCCTGGTGGTGTCTTGCTAGCCGCTTCACTATGGGCAAGTTACTTACCCTTCTGAGCCTTTCTTTCTAATAGTTTTATATAATTTCCCTAACACTGTGCGGTATGGACTGTCATTATTCTCTTGTTTAAGACAGAATTGGGTGTTAGGGAAATATATAAAACTATTAGAACTGTGCCCATCCCGTAGTAAGCAAGCACTCAAT
Source organism: Piliocolobus tephrosceles (assembly GCF_002776525.5). Lineage (NCBI taxonomy): Eukaryota > Metazoa > Chordata > Mammalia > Primates > Cercopithecidae > Piliocolobus > Piliocolobus tephrosceles. The sequence goes on along the minus strand of NC_045440.1, from coordinate 105,472,120 downwards.
CACTCAATAGGTGTTAACTATTAATATGATTTGAACAGGCAGAGAATGAGGTGGAGTGTGTTTAGGGAGAAGAGACGTGGCAATCGTTGGCAAGGACAGTAGAGGGGAGGGAAGGCACAGGGACAGCTGGGAGGTTGGCGTGGAGCTGAGTCCACCAAAGTTCCTTTCCTCTGAGTCTGTATTTTCCAGAGTGTCCCCTTACTCATCTGGTTTCCCCAAAAGGACTTCAAAGCCCAAGAGAAGCATATCCGGATCCACCTGACAATATGTTTCCCAGGATACTAAAGTGGCCTTCTGGTTTATCAATCAGTGCCTCGAGCATTTAGTTGGCATGGGTTGGTCCCCTAGGGTCTTATCACCCCCGAGTGAACTGATAACATCAAATTCCTGTATGTGCAGAGCTGAGGACCAGGCCTTGGACCTGTAGTGACCCCTGAGAGGCACAAGAATTGTGAGGCCCAGCTGGAAACCGAGAGCTCACCCACCTCTCTCTTTCTCTTCTCCCTTGATCTTGCCATTAAACTTTCATAAATGCGACGAACTGCACCCCAGACATCCGGTGGGATTGGGCAGAGCCTGGTGTGCAGAAGGAGGAGCTCAGGAAGTGCTTCTGCAGTGGAGGAAGAGTACTTGCTGCTGCTGAGGCAATGGGCAGTGGAGTGGGGCTGGGGGGCCACACCTCGGAAGCTGGGCTCCGGGTTCTGGACCCTTTTTCCACTTGCTAGGTGCCTTTGGAAAAATCCCTTAACTGAGCCTCAGATACCTCATCTATGCAATCAATATCAAATCTGAAGGTGGAAGACTGCTCCATGTCCTCTGGTGTCCCTGCCAGCTCTGACACATGTGCCCTAACACGGGTACCCCCAGCAAGATTTAGGGGTATTGAGGCACAAAATGTTTCCTCCCCGTGGAACTCAAGGGGAGCTACAGGGTAGTTTCTGCCTTGGTCTGTGCGCTAACTGCTTTACGTTTGCTTTCCTTGTTGCCCTATTTGAAATGTAAGCTGTGTTGTTGGGTGGAGTGTTAATTGTGAAAGGAGGATGGACACAATTTTTTTTGTATTACCTACTGTGCCCATCACAATTCTGAGCATTGAAAAGGTGCTCAATATACATTTGTTAAAATGAATTGAATATTATTGCCTAGCAATCAATGAATTACATCACATTCTTACTCAAAAGACATTAGTTGCTTCATTTATAGCATAGCAATCATAAGAAAAACACGACAAATAAAATCGATTATTTTGAAGAATAGAGGATGAGTTTTCAGAGCTATGAGTTCTGTTTCAGAGTTGCATTTACTTAGTTACAATTCATGTTAGTTTGTTATAAGATGCTTAATTATTTAGAAGTCATTCTCCCATCCCCAGCTTCAACTCCATAAGTTAGAAAATTAAAACATTGATTTGCTTTAAAATTCAGGCTCCCACACAGCCCCATTTGTAAGAGTGAGAGGTGTTAATACTGCTAAGTTGCTCTTCATGTAATTTGGATAAATGCTGCTCACATCTTTATTATTCTACCCTTTCTTCAAAGGGGCATTCATTTCTAGTCTGAGACTAATGTGGGAATCTATTACACTGGTCAATAAATGAACAGCCTGTTCTTACACATACAAGAATTCCAAAAGCTCTCATTTTAGCCACAAAAAAGCAAAACAAAACACACACATAAAATACCCCATTTCCACTTGTTCAAAGCTTCTCAAGATAAGGTTATGGTTGCGATATATTCCTAGGCCTTCCTTTGTGAATGCATAGGCCAGCAACACACCCTGGAAATAATTCCCCGCACAAGCTAATACTGTTAGGACTCGGCTTTCTGCCCTGGATCCAGTGCAGCCTTCGTATATAGAATGCTGCTAATTCACCACTAAATCAGGTGTCAGCTAGAGGCTTGCAGACACCCTTAATTTGACTTGTTTTTTAAAAAGTTCTAAAAATTTGTTGCTAACTTAAAAAAATAGAGGATGTTTTATAAAAATGCAGATTTCAGGCTTCTCCCGAAAAATCATAATATCCACATATAATACTGGGTCCATTTCCTGCCTGGCAGCAATCGGAGAGCTGAGTGATGCGTGTTCTCTTTAGAGAGGACGCATGCATACGGGTCCCTGGCATCCCCACCCTTCTGTCCGTCACACATCCTGACTGGTTTCACGTGCCCACATGTCTACCTGTTCCTTTAAGCATTTTTGAGGGTGTTTATTGCTGGTCATGGTATAAAATATACATAACATAAAATTTACCATTTTAACCATTTTTAAGTGTACAGTTCAGTGGCATTAAGTACATTGACATTATTGCGCAACCATCACCACCATCCATCTCCAGAACTTCATCTTCCCCAACTCAAACTCTGTATGCTTCAAACAACAACTCCCCACTTCCTCCTCCCCACAGCCTCTGGTGACCACCATTCTGCTCTATTAATTTGAGTACTCTAGGTACCTCATGTAAATGAAATCATACAATATTTGTCCTTCTATGACTGGCTTATTTCACTTACCATAATGTCCTCAAGGTTCACTCATGTTGTAGCATGTGTCAGAATTTCCTTCCTCTTTAAGGCTCAATAATGTCTCGCTGTGTGTATATATACCATGTTTTGTTTGTCCACTCATCTGTTGACGAACGTTTGGGTTCCTTCCACCTATTGGCTAATGTGAACAATGCTGCTGTGAACCAGTGTGGAAACTCTCTGAGTCCCTCAAGCTTTTACGTTTCTTGACGATTTTCTCAACCATTTCCCAGCTCTGCTCTTGTAACTCCAGCTTTTATTTCTCTCACTGGTGCCCCAAAGCCTATACACTCCAGGACTTCAGCTTAAATAATTAACTTTTGAGGAAGCATTGAAAAACATTCTTCAAGATGTCTCATGAAAATGACTTGGATTCTTTAAAATTGTTCAAAGTAGTTGCTGTGGGATTTTCAAGATTTAATGTCACATTCATAAAAGTATCTGGATATAATATTTTGTGAGTTATTCCTCCTTGAATTTAGTTATGAAAAGCTCCTATTTGAGGAAGAAACTTGTAATATATATGATTGTTTTGATCCGAACAAAACTTGTTCTTCTTGGTTTGTGTGCTATATATGCTAAAGAGGCCTTTTGTTGTAAGTGTTGATAAGTGAGGAATATGAAAATAATTTGGGTTTTATTTCCAAATTTTCACGTTGCATTAAGCTAGGAAAAGTGTGACTATTTTTCAGATTTTTCAGTGAGTATTAAATGGAAAGGACAAAATACAGTTTTTGCTCTTTGTTTTCAGAGACTACGATTTCTTTTTCTTTTCTTTTTTTTTTTGGAGACAGAGTCTTGCTCTGTCTTGCTCTGTTGTCCAGGCTGGAGTGCAGTGGCGTGATCTCAGCTCACTGCAAAGTCTGTCTCCCGGGTTCAAGTGATTCTCCTGCCTCAGCCTCCCAAGTAGCTGGGATTACAAGCGTGCACCACTTTCATAATTTTTTTTGGTAATTTTAGTAGAGATAGGGTTTGTTTTTTGGTAATTTTTGGTAATTTTAGTAGAGTTGGAGTTTCACCATGTTGGCCAGGCTGGTCTCAAACTCCTGACCTCAGGCAATCTACCCACCTTGGCCTCCGAAAATGCTGGGATTACAGGTGTGAGCCACCATGCCCGGCTGAGAGATTGCTATTTCTGATTTGTTTTTTTAAGTAATGGCAACATCAACCTAAATGTCACTATCTGACAGAAGCACATGGCAATTCAACTTTATTATTATGTGAACAAAATCTTGATGTCAAGATTCAAGGATCAGTTGTGTATCTTGATATGGGCATATTATCTCTTGATAAGGACTTGGCTCTTCCTGTTTACTTATGTTAAAATAAATACATTTCAATTTCAAGACATATAGGGGAAATCCCTAAAGTTAAGATCTAACATTCTTGTCTCATCAAAGTGTGTTGTACTTTGGAATGTTATTTTCTACCTGCTCCCCATTCTTAAAAGATACTGTTAGTGACTGTGTGAAGGAATTCTTTCCCTTGACAAGTCTTTGGTGCCTTGGACGATTGGTGTAGCATGGATTAGTAAAGGAGGCCATTTTTACTACTCAGGACTGTTTTGTTTGCAAGTGACAGATATCTAACTCAAATTACATAAACAAAATAGCTTGGATAACTGAAAATTCCAGAGGTGGAATTCAGATCCACTTGGATCAAGGTGTACAAAGAATGTTAGGAGCCTGTCTTTCTCACACATTCTACCTCTCATGTCTGCTTTCTTCTGTGTTGACCGAATTCTCAGTTGGTTCTCTCCAATATGGAAGCCAACATGGCCATCAACAGCTTCAGGTACCCATCACCCTCACAATTAACAAGCTTAGAAAAAAGAAAAAAACTTCTCTAGTAGCTCTCACAAAATTACCAGTGAGAGATGAAGTCATTGTTGGGTTACATGCTCATCCCTGAGCCAATCACTGTGGCAGGGGATGAGTATCATAATTGGCCAAGCCTTGTTCATGTGGCCATCATGGTACAAGAAACTGAGGAGTGGCTGGTTAAATTCCAAGTGTTTGGAAGGCCAGGGTCTGGTGCCCTCCTTCCTCATAGGGAGGGCAGGGTCTGATGTCAGAACAAGAAAAAAGATGCTTCAAAACTCTCTTTGGGGAAAGACTAGTTTTTTTCATCCTTGTTTCTTTTAGGGTGAGTGACACAAGGCCTACCAAAGTTGCTCAATTATGGTTGCTGAGTAAATGATCGTATGAAGGAGTGATTGAAGAGAGTTTAACTGAAGAATTATTTCTATGGTGTCAGCAAGGTTAAGGGAAACCAGCAAACGATGATGAAGCCCTGCAGGCCCAGCAACATGGGAAGCTGTTAGAATCCTCAGGCCAAAAGAAGCGGGGGAGGAATAGTTCCTACAACCTGAGAAAGGATTAGCTGGAGAGGGAAGCCTGGCAGGAGATGAGCCTGGGGTTAGAGGAATGCACCATTGTCAAACTGGGGCCTGGTGAGGAGGAAATGGGGAAGATAAATACCCCAATTGCTCTCTCATCCCACCCCCCACCCTCTGCAGTCCTTTCCATTACCTCAGCCCATCTGGAAGCCAGAGGATAAGGGACATAGTTAATTTAGCACATGAAGATCTGTCTCCAGGGATCTGGATGGACAACTGGAGGTCATTCCAGTCTTCTTTCTCACTCTCAGTTCTCTTTTGACTTCGTCCTAAAGCATATCTTGGATGTATTCACGCCCCACCCACCACCTGTCATACCCAAACACAGACTATACTTATTTTACTGCCTCATACCACATGCCCTTCGCAGGGGCACAGAGATGGCTGTGCAGGAAGTTCTGTGCACATTGTGTGAATGACATCTTCTGAAACTGTCTGATTCACGGTGTGTTCTGTGGCTTTGCATTGCGTTGTGATTTGTGTTGGCTGCTGGTGAGGGTGGGAGAGTTCAAGGAAACAAGAAACAAAGAGATAGGGTGAAGGCTTGTCATGTCATAATTTAAAATTAGGAAATAATGGCCTGTTTAGTTTCAGGGGTGAAACTGATTTCTCAGGTTATCAGACAGATGCTGTCAGAGCAGAGAGCACGAAGACCAAGATTTCAGTGCTAAAAATGATGAAATCAGTTGACGAGAGTCTTGTATAAGGAGGCACTTTTGAAAAGAAGTTATTGATGATTGCCAGAGAGGGATGCTAACAAGTAAGCGATATCCAGCTTCATGGAGGCATCCAGAACTGTTGGCCTTGGCCTTCACAACCCACTCAACTTCTGATGAAACAGCGTCTACATGTGTCACTGGGAAGGGATCTGGAATAAATATCTTATGATGAGCCACAGAGAACACAAAGCCAAGAGCAAGAAATAATATGGTCACCATGCATTTAAGCACCCAAGTAGTTGGAACTGGGTGTGGGGGCCTTTGGTTGTGAGTAAGGACCCTGGCTCGCAGGCTTGTTGTGCAGATGCATGAAATAATAGGTGGAAAATGCTCACAGACTATCAAGTGCAGTGTGAACGTTAGATGCCATGAATGAACTGATTCTTTGTCTTTCTCAATTTTTTTTTTTTCCTCCTCTGCTAGTTCCCCTGGGGTTCCTATTAGTCTCACTTTTTAAAAATGAAATGTATGAAACGTATGAATGTATGAATACTATGAAATGTAGGTAAGCTATCCGGGAACTGCCTGTCTTCTTAAATCTCCAACATACATGACTTTGAGTGATGCTGATGTTTTCAGGGCTGTAATTGTATTTCCCAGAAGTCATGCACTATGTTTAGTATCTTTCCCCTTAAAATTCATGTGTTGAAGTCTTAGGCCCCAGTACCACAGAATGTGACTATATTTGAAGACAGAGTCTTTAAGGAGGTAATTAAGGTAAAATGAGGTCATCTTGTTACCAGTGGATGGTGTCCAGGCTCTTGGCGTTTTGAACAAATAATTGGACAAAATGCACAAATAAAGCAGGGAAAGAATGAAGCAACAAAACCAGAGATTTACTGAAAACAAAGCATACTCTACAGGGTGGGAGTGGGTCCCACCCCAGGGGCTCAAGAGTCCCGGTGCAGAATCTTCTTGGGTCCAAATACCCTCTAGAGGTTTCCCATTGGCCACTTGGTGCTCTCCTCATGTAAATGAAGTGGTGGCCCACCATCAGTCTGATTGGTTGCAGAAAGCAACCAACCAGAGGCTGAGGTGAAGTTCCAAAGGTCACATTCCTATGCAAATATCTGATTGGTTGCAAAAATCAACCAATCAGAGGTACTTTCAATTTCCCATCTGCTGTGCAGAAAAGATGGGGGTTTGCAAAGGGAGTAGTCTCTGGTCCTTTTGTTACTTAGGCTGGAAAGTTAGGATTTTCCTTTCAATTCAGTTCTAGGAAGTCAGCATGAAATGGGCTTAGGTTCCGTGCCTCCAGACCCTATTTTCCTGCCTCAATCCGGGTGGGCCCTAATCCAATACTGGTGTCCTTATCGGAAGAGGAGATTAGGACACAGATACACACAGGGGAGACAACATGAAGACACAGGGAGAGGATGGCCACCACAGTCAAGAGAGAGGCCTTAGAAGAAACCAACCCTGTGGTCGTGAGAAGCCAATGTGAGTGCTCTTGAAAACTCATCTTTGCTCTTCAGCCTGCTGGCCTTGTTTTAGCCTCATCCCTTGGACCAGTATTTACCCCATAAGATTCTTCTTTGAATTTACCTTTTGGATCTTTGGATCAGTTTCCTGCCCTTTAGTGCTTGCTCATGCAACCATACTCTTTATTAGAGGCGGGGGGACAAATGTTCAGGTCTCCCCAGGCCCGGGGAGGTTCCTGAGATGCAGGAACTTTAGGGCTAAACTTGGGATGTTCCTAGGTAAACTGAAATGAGTTGTTCACCTTGATAAGACAGAAGCTTTGGTAAGATTTATTTATTTCAGCTTACTGGCTTTGTTGGAAGGTGACTAGTCTAACAGAATGTTATAACTATTGTTACAATTATTGTCTTTGAAATGTTTATTATACATACATTTAGAAACTATTTTGAAATGGGTGCTTCCACCGTGAGGTAAGCCAAGTAATGAAAAAAACAGCTTCAGATACTTTTCACTTCCATTATCTCCTACTTAGTTTCATTTTTAACAAGAATATTGTCTTGGCTTGGGTTTGTATTATTAATAATTTCATACATTTCAGGGTGTACATGTTGAGTAATTATCTCCCCAATGCTTCTAAGCATTTGCATCAGTTAACTGAACCTTTTAATGAACCTACTAACAATGTCCTTGGCATTATATAAAATATAACATTGGAGTCAGTCCCTAGTCAATGGGTTTTAGCTGGTCCGAGCCTAACAGATGCTCATAATCAAAACACAAGTCCAAGTTGGTTTACGTTTTATGGCCTTATTTTGGACAATTGGAAAAAAAATGAGGTGTTCAGTTCTTTAGATCAAGTAACGAGGGCTCCTGCCTCACCATCAGAACACATGTTCTTTATTCACATCTTGCTGGCCCAGCTCAGTTCTTTAACACAAGCCACCCACCACACGTGGTCCTGCCTCCCTCATTCCATCTGCCACCATCTATCTCTCGCACCCTTCTCAGTGTCTTCCTGGATGGGGCAGGAGGAAGTACTGGACACATTCCCAGCTCCATTTGACCATTGTACCACCCCCATATCATGTGACACAGGCCTCACTTTATACTCAACAAAACATACATTATTGCTAAAGCCAAGGCAGGCCGAAGTCCGAGCTAACTTCTCTGTTATTTTTCCAGGGCTACTGCAACAAATTAGAACAAATTGAGTGGCATAAAACCACAGAATTGTATTCCCGCACAGTTCTCTGGTAATCAAGATGCCAGCTGGGCCCTGTTCCCTCCAATGGCTCTAGGGGAGACTCTTCTCTTGCATCTCCCTAGCTTCTGGTGGTTTCCAGAAATCCTTTGTGTTCCCTGTCATGTGGACACATCACTCCAATCTCTGTGTCCATCTTCCTATGACATTCTTCTCTCTGTGTGTCTGTGTGTCCAGATTTCCCTCTGACACCAATCATTGAATGACAGACTTCCCTAATCCAGTATGACCCATCTTAATTGATTACATCTATCAAGACTTTCTTTCCAAATAAGGACACATTTATAGGTACTAGGGGTTAGGACTTTAACATATCTCTTTGGAAGATACAATTCAGCCCATAAGAATGTCTTACTATAAATGCCATGAAGAAGAGCATTTGCTCATTAATAGGACTTAGTGAGATCTCAAGCACACACTCAAGATACTAACAATCGCTGGCTTGGAAGCAGAATGGAGTAGTGGAAATAATACAGGATGTGGAGGCAGATGTGTTTAAATCCCAGCCCTAGTACTTGTTTGAGACACCTTGGGCAGATCACTTCCCTTTTCTGGTCCTCAGTTTCCTTGTTTATAAAATGAGTACAATGTCTACCTTACAGAGCCATAAGATGATTTATACAAAGCGTCTGCTACAGTGCCTGGTACAGACTAAGTGCTCACTTAATGCTGTCTCCAACCGCCCTTTTAAATTGAGCTGATTTCATGTAAATAAAGTTGCGAATTTCATTGTATTCTTCACAGAATTTACAAGTCAAAAGTCTCTAACTAATACTGAGTTATTAGTATTAGTCTGAACATCACCTAAGTTTTGTATTTGAAGAGTGACCCTTTTGGAGTGTGATTGATAATTTTGGATATACAATAGGAAATGCCTTTCATCATGAAGTGGATGGTGAAATGTCCATCACTGGATACTTTATAGATAATCAAATACCCTGGCTCATTTATAAATAATTGCCTTAGGGATGTGATTGGAAATGATTAACCCTGATGAATTCTTGCCACTCTGGGCTCATCTATCTTATCTTCAGGAATTTGTCAGGCATTAAAGTATTTAAGGGCAGAGTTTGTTTCTTTTCATTAACTGTCACATCAATTAGGAATTGTGTTTGACTGCAGGGTAGAAAGCTGACTTCAGTTGCTCGAAAGCACAAGGATTTGTTTTGTTTGCTCTTAGAAAAAATACTGGCAGATAGTAAGACCAAGAATGTATGGCTATGTTTTGGTCACTGGGGACCCAGGAACCTTGTGGTTTTCTGTTCCATTTTTACTGCATATTGTTCTTAAGACAGCCTTATAGTCCAAGATGGCTTTTGGAGCTTAAGCCAATGTTCCAGGTAGAAAGACGGAGAAAAGAAGAAAGAGGCAAAGGGCCATGTCTCCCAGCTGAGTCAATCCTCTTGAGGATCTTTACCCAAAACCTACCTTCTGTTTTTGCTTTATTTGATTTTTAATCTTACCAACCATACTTACCTTTAAGGAAAGCTGAGGGCATGTCAACGTTTTTAGCTGGGCACTTTGCTACTCAATAATGTACATAGGAGAGAAGGGATATGTTGACAGCTAGCAATCTCTGAGTCAGTTCTCTCAATGCATTTGATAACCCCCTTCATGATGAAAAGCATTTCCTACTGTCCAATGAAACTATTATTCAGACTCCAAAACAGTCACTCTTAAAGAATAAAAAGAGTAGTTCTTTCTAGAGCACCTAGGATAGTTTTTTAATTCATCAGAGTTTAGTGAAGTCATTCATTTTTACAACAAATGGTGACTTTATTTATTTATTTTTTTTGGAGACAGGATCTCACTCTGTTGCTCTGGCTGGAGTGCAGTGGTGTGATCATGGCTCGTTGCAGCCTCAGCCTCACTGGGCTCAGTGAGTGGCTCCCTCCTCTGCCTCCTGAGAAGCTGGATCTACAGGTGTAAAGAGTGACTTTTGTGTGCCTACTAAATACCTGGCAATGTGCAAAGCTCTATGGTCAGAGCAATGAGCAAGACAGACATAGTCCCTGCTCTCATATAGTTATAGTCCAGTGGAGGGGTAGAGGTGCATAAGTCAAAGAAGCACTTGAAGACATGAAGAAGTCCTATTGTGATAACAAGGAATGATGTGAGAGGTGCAAAAAATGGAACTGTCTTAATTGGACAGAAAAGAGCTAAGAAAGGCTGCTGACTCCATGGATGAGTTGGAATTTGATGGATAGGTAGGAAATAACTAGTTGAAGGGGATGTGTGGGTAAATAGCATTCCAGTAATTCCAGGCATTCCAGGAAGAAGGAATAGTACAAAGGGAAGGTCAATGTGGGAGGAGCGTGGAAAAAGGCTTGTTGCTGTGACTGGAGCACAGAGAGCAAGAGGAAGCACATTATGAAATGAGACAGGGACCAGACATGTGGGGATATGTTAGGCATATTAAGGACTTCAGTCTTCCTTCCAAGAGCAGTGGGAAGTCCACTGAATTTTAAGGTGGGGGTTGTTACCAGAAAGGGGTCCTGATCCAGACCGCAAAAGAGGGTTCTTAGATCTCACACAAGAAGGAATTCAGGGCGAGTCCACGGAGTAAAGTGAAAACAAGTTTATTAGGAAAGTAAAGGAATAAAGAATGGCTACTCCATAGGCACAGCAGCCTTGAGGGCTGCTGGCTGCCTATTTTTTATGGTTGTTTCTTGATTATATGCTAAACAAGGGGTGGATCATTCATGCCTCCCCTTTGTAGACCATACCGAGTGAGTTCCTGATGTTGCCATGGCATTTGTAAACTGTCATGGCACTGGTCGGAGTGTAGCAGTGAGGATGACCAGGTCACTCTCATCACCATCTTGGTTTTGGTGGATTTGGCTGGCTTTTCTATTGCAATCCATTTTATCAGCAATGTCTTTATGACCTATATCTTGTGCTGACCTCCTATCTCATCCTGTGACTAAAAATGCCTTAACAGTCTGGGATTGCAGCCCAGTAGGTCTCAGCCTCATTTTGCCCAGACCCTATTCAAGATGAATTTGCTCTGGTACCAACACCTCTGACATTTTTCCCCTCCCTTTTATAAGAGAACCCTTAATCCTAAGAGTTGTAAAGGGACAAAGATTCATCTTCTGTAACTTCTTCAGGCTGAATAGGGGTGATGATATTCCTGCCTAACTATTAGGGTGTCTTGTGTTCAGGGTAGAGAGGAGCTCAGTCAGAAAGCATCAGTATGGTGAGAGCCATTCATAACTCCGAGTTTTGACAAAAGGTGATATCTGGAAGATTAATAATTGTTTGATTTAATAAAGCATTCAGTAAGCTTGCCCTGCATTCCTACACAGAGTATAACAGCACTATATTCTATAACAGTAAGGCAAAATAAGTAAAATTATCCCAAGTAAACTAAATAAGAAGGCTTTCCATGTACTGGCCAACTGTTGAAACCATGCTAATATGGGGTTGCTAGATGATTACAATGTGCCCAGAATTAGAATATTGATTCAGATTTTTACATTATCCCTCCCTCTTGTTTCTTCTGAGGAGCAGTCAGACATCACTGGTTGGTTCACAGCAATAAGCAAGGTTAGCCTAAATTGCAGAAACAAACTCAAAAACCAACTAAGACTAAAATCTAATAACAGGTGTACCATAGTTCTTGAAACATAATTTTTCTTTTTTTCTCTCTCCAGTTTCCCATTTTTACTAACAACAGCTCCTGATAAGACTGATTTGCTTTATTATACTTGGCATGATTACTTGTATAAAGTGCAGCAAGAATAATTATTTTTCACCTAAGCTCTTTAAATTGGCTTTGATGGAACTCTGTTCCATAGACAGAATCTCAGATAAGACTTTTTTTTCTTTCTTTCTTTCTTTTTTTTTTTATTAAAGCCAAGCCCAGCCACGGGTTTGTACGTTCAAATACCTATGAGTTGGGTAAACTACTCTCCTCTTGAGGTCCCAAGATACACTGGGGCTCTGGGGCCTGTTAGAAAGTGACATTCTTTACTTACCACAGGTCAGGAACCCTGTACATGGTTTGTAGAGAAGATATAAGACCAGTTTTCCCAAGGGGCTTCTAATAGTTCTATCTTGGCTCAAGTCAAGTTTGGTTCCTTAAAGGAAAGTGCACCATTCCAGACAATGCCTTAGTAAAATAACCAATTTCTCCGATTGTGTCCTATTACAAAAGAAAACAGATTCTTATTGTACATATGCAAATAACTATATTGCTATAAGTTAAGAATACTCACAACTAGTTTCCAAATTCCAGAGAAATCAGGTAGAGAGAAACAAATATTCTCCAAATTTTATTTACAGAAGTATACTTTACTCGGTTGTTAAAAGCTATAAATAGCTCAAAAGAAAAGTTTTCTTGGCTCTGGAAAACAAAAAGATTCAGCAATGTTTTAAGCAAAAAATTAAAAAAAGATTATTTCAGTTTTTTATTAGTTCGGTCCATGCAGTTAACTCTTGTTCTGCTTGAACAGAACTCCTGTTCTGTCATGAACATTTGAGCTCTCCATGAGAGTCTTGAAAGTTTTTCCTCTATTCTAATCTCACAATCTCCAAAGTTATCAGAAACTTACATTTAAGAATGTCTGTCAAAGTCCTGAAGCTGATGATAAGCCACCTTTTGAAGAGGATCAACATAAGACAATAGTCATCTGTGGGTGGCAAAAAGTTTTAGGACAGACACTATTAAAGCCACAATTAATAAGAAAATTTGGTTACTTCTGTGGTGTATAACAGTTTCACATAACAATTTTAACTACTGATAACAAACACTAAGTCATATCAGAATTATAGGAGGTTCTCATAATTTTGGAACACATACCAATAACACATTTATGCAAATACAACCCAAAGAAAGCCAAACACTATTTCATATTTGACAATGCTTTCTATATGATTTTTGTACCAAATAAGTCAATTTTCACCTTTATATTTGTGTACTGTTAATGTCAACTCCAATTTTTAATAAAACCTGATAAAATTAAAATCTATCCAATTTTAATCAGTTTGACCTTAAGATTTTTTTTTTTTGAGATGAAGTTTTTGCACTTGTTGCCCAGGCAGGAGCACAATGGCATGATCTTGGCTCACTGCAACATCCACCTCTGCCTCCTGGGTTCAAGCAATTCTTCTGCCTCAGCCTCCAAGTAGGTGGGCTTACAGGCGACTGCCACCATGCCTGGCTAATTTTTGTGTATTTAGTACAGATGGGGTTTCATCATGTGGACCAGGCTGGTCTTGGACTTCTGACCTCAGGTGATCCACCCACCTCAGCCTCCCAAAGTGCTGGGATTACAGGTGTGAGCCACCACACCTGGCCAAGATAAGATTCTTATAAACCTTTTATAACCCTTTACAAGTTTTTGTTAAAGAGCAGATTAGATTAGTGCTTTAAGAAAAACCTGTTGTGCTTTTATTCTAATGTTTAATTTACAGAAAAACTGAATACCCCTTTAACTTTAGCCAATTTGTTCACACACAGAATTTCTTTTATGAGATTAATTTTTCACAAACCTTCTACAACTTGTTTAAACCTTCAGCTTTATCCTATCTAACTTAAAACAACCTTTTAACCCTTTAGTTTAGGCCAGAAATCCACATTCCCATGACTTTTTATAATTTTTTACCAAAAACACGTTTCACTTTCTTTACACACCTTCCACGTAAAACTGTTTTAATTTTCCAAAGATTACTGAAGTCATGTGAACTAAAAGGCATTACACTTTTTACTTCTCTTTTAAAATATTTAAGCTCTTATTATTCTTAAGCCAATTAAAGCTCTTTCATACATAAGTACCACACACACAACATATAGAAATACACAGACAGAAGAAGACCTAGTAGTTGTAATATTTTTCATTTGCCAGTTTATTTTCTACCCCCCCCCCCTTTTTTTTTGAGACAGAGTCTCTCTCTGTCACCCCGGCTGGAGTGCAGTGGCACGATCTCGGCTTACTGCAAGCTCCACCTCCCGGGTTCATGCCATTCTCCTGTCTTAGACTCCCGAGTAGCTGGGATTACAGGTGCCTGCCACCATGCTCGGCTAATTTTTTGTGTTTTTAGTAGAGATGGGGTTTCACTGTGTTAACCAGGATGGTCTCGATCTCTTCACCTTGTGATCTGCCTGCCTTGGCCTCCCAAAGTGCTGGGATTACACGTGTGAGCCACTGCACCTGGCCTATTTGCCAGTTTCTTAATTGAATAACTGGCTTCAGGATGGACCCCAGGGCCAGGAAAGCATGTAGTTTTTATGGCGTAATAAGCAAACACAGTTGGAAAGCAAAACAGATCCCCCAAAATTAAGGGTCCCAGTTTTATATCAGATTCTGGATCCCCAAAAGAGGGAATCAGCCCATCCCCAAAAGTTCATTTCCTACCTAGTTATTACACACCAGAGCTGTCTCATAATGTGAAGTAATTTCTGATGCTCCCAAAAGTCAAAAATGTCAGATAATGCAATGCAAAACAGAACAAAGCCTTAGATTTTGAGAGAGATCTATTTTTAATTCCTAGAGAGCTATCTACTTTTAATTCCTGGGGTTCCATGAGGAAAACAGAGGTTGTTCTCCCCCTCCCCCCCGCCCCCCCCGCCGCGAAAACAGGGTCTGTGGCACCTTCTGTGTTTTTTCCCAAGGAACTCCAGGCTGTTAGAGCTTGAATACCCACTTTTAATTAAGCTGACTTTTAACCATAGTACTCTTTAAAAACATCCTTTTGAATTTTTTATTACTCATCTTTAGCCTGGCCAAAGGGCAAATATTTCTGGCTTTTAAACTTTACTAAAAGTAACCTCACAGGTACTCTGAGAAAGGAAATTCAAGACAGTTTGTGGAGGGAAAGAGAATAAAAAATGGTAAAGGTCATGCAGATATTAAATCAGGAAGAACTCACTCCCTAAGCCAGGAATTGAACCCTGAAACCGGGCCACCATTGTGAAAAGAGAAAGCATGGCCACATGGTTACAAGGTCAAGCTCCCAAGGACATGACTGACCAGTTTCCTGGGCCATTTTGAACAGCAGGCTTAGGTTCTAAGCCCATTTTCTATCCTAAGGTAACCCTCTCTATGACAGAAAGATACAGAAAGACAAATTCATAGCACAAAGTGCAACAGATTTGCTACAGCTTAAGATTAGTCTCATAAATCCTTTTTTTTCCCATTAATCAAAACTTTACAGAGGAGATAAACAGTAATTTTTTACCATTCATTTAACTAGTTTGCAGAGAGAGAGAGAGAGAGAAAGCATTGCCTAAGGCAGGGTGGGTAAGGTGAAGATCTCAGGGAGGCCAGAGAAAGACCCACCCATTGCTCATAAGTTCAGGCAGCTGCTTGTCAGTTGTGAAGGGATCTTTTCCAGAAGTCCCGTCAGCTCTCAAGTTTTCTCTTTTGGGAAGGAAAAAACTCCCCATGTCCCATGGTCCTGTACATCCCTAATTTTGTCACCCGTAGCCGTCAGCAAAGACTGCAAGGCAGGTTAATCCAAAGAGAATAGCAGTTAACATCCCATAGTGCCAAACCTGGTCTTAGTCAAAATTGACTTTACTGACCCTCCAAATCTTAAGAAGGACTCTAATCTTCTTAAGTTGGACCTCAAACCCAAGCTTGGTCAAGCATCCTTGCCTTTTATTAAGAGGGGCTTATAACCCACTCTGTCCTAGGAGAGATTCTAACTCCCCTAAGTTGGGTCTCTAACCTAATCCCATCCTTTACCTGGGTGCCCTACTACTTACCCAAAGTTGGCCAATCAGTGCTGCAGTCTGTTTCTTTTGGGTTAGGGGTGGGAGGTTCTTCAGTATCATCTCTTTCATGGTTTGCCAGAAAGATGTTACCAGACCCCACCACTTACCCAAAATTAGCCTTTGGGTTGGGGGGTTTCCTTACTACAGTCCCTTCCATGGTTTGCCAGAAAGATGTTACCGGAAACGGGTCCCAGTCCAGATCCTGAGAGAGGGTTCTTGGATCTCACACAAGAAAGAATTCAGGGTAAGTCCATAGAGTAAAATGAAAGCAAGTTTATTAGGAAAGTAAAGAAATGAAGAATGGCTACTCCATAGGCAGAGCAGCGCTGAGGGCTGCTGGTTGCCCATTTTTATGGTTATTTCTTGATTATATGCAAAGCAAGAGGTGGATTATTCATACCTCCCCTTTGTAGACCATACAGGGTAAGTTCCTGATGTTGCCATGGCATTTGTAAACTGTCATGGCACTGGTGGGAATGTAGCAGTGAGGATGACCAAGTCACTCTCATTGCCATCTGGGTTTTGGTTGGCTTTTTTTTGCTGCAACCTGTTTTATCAGCAATATATTTATAACCTGTATTTGTGCTGACCTCCTATCTCATCCTGTGACTTTGAATGCTTTAATAGTCTGGGAATGCAGCCCAGTAGGTCTCAGCCTCCTTATACCAAGCCCCTATTCAAGAACGATTTGCTCTGGTTCAAACACCTCTGCATGTGAAATGATCATATTTGCTCTTTGAAAAGATTACACTTATAGAGGACTGGACTGAATGGTGGCAGACTAGACAGAAGTTCAGGCAAGAGATGATAGTAACTTGATTCAAGAGGAGGGTAATTACGGGTATGGAGAGAAGTGACTGGATTTAGGTGGACAGATTCTTTGAGCTACTTAACTTTTGGGAGCTAATGATGGTATAGATGTGTCTTTCTGAGATATAAAATTTCATCTTTAACATGGAAAAAGAGTGGTTACATTAGATTCATTGGGAATAAGAGGGCTCTGTTCTACTGATTTGTTTAATCTCAAGATAACCTCGACATCGCCAGACTTGGACTGGTGATATTTTTGTCTTGGTTTGGTCTTAGTGCAATATTTGTAATTCCATATAGTTTTCCAATCATAAACTCTGGTATTTTGATAAAGTGTGCACAAAAGACCTGTACAGTCTTGTGCACTCAGATGAGCAATGCTCAAATGATGTTTTCTTTGCCTGTATGAGAATTGTTAGCTTTTTTAATTTCTCAAATTTAGAATTTGAGAAAGAATTGAGAAATTTTAGGTGCCCAAATTTAAACATGTTTTAAACAGGGTACCCAAATGTAATGTTTACTGTTGACTCTTTTCCATCCATAACACTGCAAAAATGTCAGGAAAAAAATATTAAGCAGCATAAATTCATAAGGACAAAGAGAATAAGAAATCAGATGACTATATATGAGAGTCAACAAAATTTCGAAATATAGAAGGCTGTTGGATGAATGGTAATTAACTTGAATTTTAGTTTTTTCTGCTTGGTTAAAAGCCTAAAGCCAATTATAAACAAGCTGATTTTTGCCACAAAATTCCAGACAGGCTCAGATATTGGTGCCACTAGATACTTTTAAAAAAAAATTTTTTTTAGACAGAGTCTTGCTGTCACCCAGGCTGGAGTGCAGTGGCACAATCTCAGCTCACTGCAACCTCCTGGGTTCAAGCAATTCTCCCTGCCTCAGCCTCCCGAATAGCTGGGATTACAGGCACCTGCCACCATGCCTAGCTGATTTTTGTATTTTTAGTAGAGACTGGGTTTCGCCATGGTGGCCAGGCTGGTCTTGAACTCCTGACCTCAGGTGATCTGCCTGCCTTGACCTCCCGAAGTGCTGGGATTACAGGCGTAAGCCACCATGCCTGGCCAGCACTAGATACTTCTAAAGGCAGGGTTGATAGGAAGATTTGTTTAAAAAAGATCCCCTCTCTTCCGTCATCATGCTAGGGACATACTGTTTATTCTGCATAGATAGAAATTTACTGTCTAGAGAGGATGACTGGGAACTCCGAGATGTGGGACAAATCAGACATCTGGCAATGTTTGGAGACATTTTTTGTTGTTTCACAATTGGGTGGCAGTTTCCTAGTGGCATCTAGTGGGTAGACGGCAGAGTTCTGCTAAATATTCTACAATGCACAGGACATCCCCATAACAAACAATTACCTGGCCCCAAATATTAATAGTGTTGAGGTTGAGATACCCCAAGTTAAGTGAAGATCTAGGGTGAGACTTTCTACCTTCCATCCAACCAGGCATGTGCATGTACAGACCCTGCAGGAATGGGGGAATAGCTCTGTGGGGAAATTGACTAGCAAATCAAAAGATACAGACACCTGCAGATTTCTTAACAAGACAAGTTTCTGCCAATCACCCATTGTGAGTTTTACTCATTCTCCCAGAACTTGCATTCAAATTCTTATGACTCTTTCTTAAATACAAGCAGAGAGCCACATATGACCAGATAGTTGAGGGAGTCTCTTACATAAAAAAAGGAAATAAAATTGAAGAGAAAAAAGAATTCAGAAGAAAGTAATGAATACAAGCAATAGAAAAAAAATGCTAAAAATAACTTGATCATAGTAGCTCCCCTGCCAGGCAGGGTGTCTCACACCTGTAATCCCAGCACTTTGGGAGGCCAAGGGAGGAGAATCACCTGAGGTCAGGAGTTTGAGACCAGCCTGGTCAACATGGTGAAACCCCGTCTCTACAAAAATACAAAAATTAGCTGGGCGTGTTGGTGTGTGCCTGTAATCCCAGCTACTTGGGAGACTGAGGCAGGAGAATCACTTGAACCCGAGAGGCAGAGGTTGCAGTAAACCTAGACTGTGCTGCGCCATTGCACTCCAGCCTGGGCAGCAAGTGCAAAACTCCATCTCAAAAAAAAAAAAAAAAAAAGAATAACTTGATCACAGTATTCTAGAAAGATAAGAGATGCTATTGCACTCCCTAAATTAGAATAGTGTGCTATTAACAAGAAAGGGATATTGACAAAATAAGTTATTAAAAATATGAGAGGAGGAATAAAAAAGGAAGGGTTGGGAAATGAAAAATTCTCAGAAAGTAGAATAGAAAGACTAAGGGATAAGGAAATAGGAGGGAAAAGATAGCAATGAAGGAAAAAAAAAATCCAAGAGGCTTACCTCCAATGAATTGGAATTCCAAAAGGAATATAGAAGGAAATCAGAAGATAAAAAAAAAAGAAAAAGAAAAAATGTTCCCAAAGGGCATGAATTTCCAGATTGAAAGGGTCCACTGGGTGTCTGGTAGAAGAGATGCATATCATCATAAAATTTCATACCAGGAATGAAGAAAAATCTTATGAGCTACCACAAAGAATAAGAAATCGGTTATTAGATGGACACTATACTTTTCAAAAGAAATATTGGAGATGGAAGATGATGGAGCACAGCCCTCAACATTTTGAGGGAAAATTATTTCCATTTAGAATTCTATATTCTGTGGAAATTCTGACAAATGTATAGGTGGAATAAATACATTTTTCACAATTACATGACTGAAGGAATTTCCTTTCTATGTATCTTGCCTTAGGAATAGCTGGGGATGTGCCCCACCAAAAAGACATTTAAATCAAGAGGGAAGAAGAAATGGGATCAGGTCAAGAACCTGCATAGTAAACAGGAGAAGGGAGTAGCCAATTTACAGTGTGCATCAGGCCCACAGAATTTGGAAAGATTCTAACAGGAGGATGAAGCACTCCAAGAAGGATGTCTTTAAGGAAAACAAACAAATAAAAATGATGTAATTTAATATTGTTACAGTAGGTAGTTAGACATAAGCAGGGCGGGAGAGCCCCCACTCCGCCAACCCAACCAGGAAAGTCAGGAGACCATCAGGTGATGGTCAGGCAGTTGTTAAACTGTCTCTCTAAAATGATAATTGGTTGCAGGCAGCACCAGGGAAAGGCAGTCTTCCACTAGATAGAAAACACCTGAAAGTGGTGATTAGCAGCTTCCTTATAAGAGCTCCATAGTTGGGCGGGTTCAAGCTTATGGACTAAGAGGCCAAATGGTGGAGTTTATCTGGTATATGACCTTCTCCTAGGAACACTCTGCTGGTAAGGGAAAAACGCCTCAAGTAAGCATGTGTACAATTTCACACTGCACATGGGGCCCCTCCCAAGTGCTAGCAGGCCACTGTGCATGCAGACAACACCCCACCAAGGGAAGAATCGGGAGAAGGGGGCGTAAACCCTGGAAGCATGCTAGCATATAAAACTCCAGGTCAAAGGTCAAACCATGCACTTGAATCTCTCAAGTCTCCCCGTTGGTCCTCTTCCCAGTGAACTTGACTTTCTTTCGTTTCTGCTCTAAAGTTCTTAATAAGCTTTCATTCCTGCTCTAAAACTTGCCTCAGTCTCTCACTCTGCCTTATGCCCCTCAAATTATTTCTTCTGAGGAGGCAAGAATTGAAGTTGCTGCAGATTCATGGCCACTAACCTACTTTGGTGCTGTGTGATTCGGATACATTCCCTAGCGGCAAGAATATCTGCAATAAAAGAAATGTTAGGGTTTTGTTTTCAGGATACATAAGTGAAAGTAATGTAGAAAATTAAGTAAATGAAAAATGAGGCCAGGGCAAAAGAAAAGACATGAGCAAGAAAGGAAATCTTTTCTGACTGTGCATTTAGAGAGTGCTCAATCTGCACCTGCACTGTGTAAATGTTGGCACATAATTATTCATTGAACCCTCAGGCCCATGAAGTAGGTGTGAATACTTTTTTCATTTTACATTTGTTGAAAATGATGCACAAGGTTACATTCCCAGTGCATGGTGGAGGCAGAATTTGGTCAAAGCTATCTGGAATCATAGTCATAACAATGTAAATACTGTATTGCTTTAATCAAGATAGCGATATGACTATATAGAGGTGGTGGTGGGGTCAGAAAATGGGAGGAAGTAATGCAACAGCTAGGTGATACTCTTTGAGAGCAAGAAGTAGATATTGTCTGAATGGAAAAAGGAAATGATAGCAATGAAAGAGTTAATGTAAAAATGTGGAGATTATGATCATAGAGAATAGCCAAAGTCGAGAGTGCCTACTTGGAGGGAATGAGACTGGGAGGGGATAGGAATGGGGTAAAATTGGCAGCTCTTTTTCTTTCCAGGCTTAGAGTGCTCTTTGACTTTAATAATACATATGTGTTAGTCTGATTTTCTAAAAAGTTAAGATAAAAAGAATAAAGGAACCCTTTAGCCTTGTATTGGATCACCCAGTTGTAATCTAAGCTTCTACACAGGAAAGGTTCATTATCCCCATTCACAGAGGCATTTCACCTTTCTTTTATAATTGCAGCCATCAAGCTTTCATTGGTTATGGGAAGGCTTATAAGGTGTTCTAGAATGGTCTGCTTATTGCCAAAGATAAGCCAAAATCATGCTGAGCTGGTTTGAAATACTGGTCTGCTATTCATAAATTATTTCAATTCGAGAAAAAGGTCTTCCTGGCTTGAGTTTGTAGATTTAATTAGACAATTTCAGAGTCAGTTATAGAGCCAGTTGCCATTTTAGGGTTGAGTCAGGGTTTATGAACTCATCCATGGGGAAGACACTGAGGTTGTATTTTGCTTTTATGAGTGTTGCCTCCTGTAGTTTTTTCATTCCTTATCTACTGAAGGAAAAATC
This sequence comes from Piliocolobus tephrosceles, assembly GCF_002776525.5. NCBI lineage: Eukaryota > Metazoa > Chordata > Mammalia > Primates > Cercopithecidae > Piliocolobus > Piliocolobus tephrosceles. The sequence goes on along the minus strand of NC_045440.1, from coordinate 105,450,406 downwards.
ACTATTAATAAATACAAGGAGTGAAACAAATTGACTTTTCTTTCGCTCTTCTGGAACTAAGTGGAGGAGACGTTTGCATCTCAGTAGTAATTCTTCTTTTTGTTCTGAGCTCTCTGTTGCATTACTCACCCGTGGCCTGGCAAATTATCTGAGTCAGAACCCTGGTCGGAATGGCCTCAGCCAGGGACTGAGAGGCAGACCTAATGCTAACATGAATTTGCAGCCCCATTACAGTTGCGCCCTGCGGTGGGGGAGAGCTCGGTCTCTTACGGCCAGGAAGTCTTCTGAAGCAAATAGGCTTCTATTCTGTTTAACCACCATGTGGTCTTGAAAACTCCCTCCTGTTTCTTTTTTTCAATTTTAAAAATCCGGTGATTTCTTTCCTGATGCTCTAACATAAAGAAAAATAATGATTCTAGCCGTGACTGAGGAAATAGTAATTGCAAATGTTAAACAATGCATAGGGGTAAGTTTTCTATGTGGGGCATTTGTGGATGCTGCATATTTGACCATCTGGAATGGGAGTTGGAGGTGGCCGATTGTGGGTGCTCCACATGTATTTTAGTTAGAGAAGGATCCTGGGCAACGTTGCAATAAGAAGCTCCCTTCATTTGTATCAATTTCTGGCAGGGACAGAGAGCTCATGTGTCAATCATACCTTTAAAGAGAGCTTTACTTCTCAAATAACTGCCCATTGAAAGGGCTATTATTTGAGAATAATAAGCACCAAGAGAAAGTCTCTCAGGACAACTACTGACACCTTTGTATTGCTTTTTGCACTCTTAGAGATAGAAAACAAGCCACTAACTTGGTTGTGGCAGCATTAATGAGTATCCCTGTGGATGGGGCAAGGGGGATGTTGGGCTATGAAACCAGATTTAGACAGGCAGTGTAGATACAACACTCAACTCTGCTCTCTTCATTGTGTGATTGTTACAAGGCAAAGCAGTAGGTTAGGGCCACTCTGATGGACCTCCAGACACTAATAGCTCATATTTACACCAATAAACCAATTAGCCTTTAGGGCTAATCCAGCAGCTGGAGGGGTCCTTTAGGCTTGTGTTGGTAAAAGCACCAGTCGTGCCCAACCCAGGGTTTCTCCAGTGCCTTGTAAAGGGGCTGCCAGCAGAGCTCTTTAATTTTTATGTTTATCAAATGATGTTCTGTGTTTCTTCTTATGACGAAAAAGGAATCATCTTTAAATGTCAGCACGATGCCTGGCTTAAGTCCGCTGGCTGACGGACTGAACTAATGGGAGAATTGCAGAGTTCAGAAGAGGTAAAGTGCGCATGTGCAAAACCAATGGGCTTTTTCCCATTATTTGAATACTCCTCGACTTAAATCAGAAATAGGCGTAAATGAGCTAAACTACTTTGAAGCCCAGGGCCCGTTTGTGCCACAGCATACTTTTATTTCCATCAGTGTGATACCAACAACATTAAGGATCAATTTTCTGTACGAAAAGGCTTTGTTGAGACAGTGAAAACAAAATGACTCATTAAAGAGGTTTAACCTCAAAAATAATGTGTAAATACATTTGAATTCTAAGCAGGCCCAGTGGTAGGCTGGTTATATTGTGCTCATGTGATTTTTTGACATTGTGGTAAACAGTATGTTTTCTAACATTATTAAAAGCTTGAACATTTTGTTCTTTTCGTTTTTGTTTGTTTTTGACAATAAGAGAAGAGCCACCAAGAGAAGGGGTCGTAAAAGAACACTTTTATTACTTCTATTCTTAAGGGAGTAGTTCTCGAACTTGGAGAGCTTGTATAAAGCCACTTCCCAGAGCTTTAGATTCAGAAGGTAAAAAGAGGGGTCCATGAATCGGAACATTTACAAAGTGCTGCAGGTGATTATGCTGCAGGTGGTCCGAACACCACACTTTGGGGGAAGAAAACCCCAAACAACCAAACAAAAAATTTCCTTCAACCCTTCTTTGGCATCAAAACTTGTCCCATGTCTCAAACCCTCAGGCCTTTGCACACTTTTAGAGGCTTGGCCTCACTGTTTAATGAGTGGGCTGGCGACACAGACCAGCTGGAGCCTCAGAGCCCACTGGTCTTATATAATTCAAGAACTGTTGATTAGGTATGACACACACCAGCCCTTCTGTCTCCTTGCAAACACAGTTTTTATGGGAGCCCCAAGCCCTCATGCCCACCATGCAGAGTGTTCACAGAACATTTAGTGTTCCCAGAGGTTCCCCATGCTTTTGTTTGAGAGCCTTCCTTCTGGGTAAAATGAAACTCCTAAGGCTTTCTCTTTGATGAGTGGGAACACCTATTAAATTCCTTCTCCCTACCCTACCCCTGACAAGAATATGTTAATCCCATAGGGTTGAGGTCCCCTGAAGTTCTATGACCAGCCCTGACAGGAACAGAACAATAGTTTGCCCGGGAGTCAACCCTTAAAATCTGCAGTAAAATACTTGGCCTGCCTCCCGCTCCCTTTGTGCTATCTGAAAAAATGTGGTGTGCCATGCTATATTGTTTTTGGGTAATTCTGCAGGCCAGTATTGAAATGAATGCTTGTAGGAAGCTGTCAAGATGAACCTAGCATTAAGCTATAAAGGTCAGTTGGAGGTAGTTTAAATGAAGGCATTTGCTTGGGGTTGTACAGAATAATGGAACTCTTAAGTGAGAAGTCGAAATAGCAAACACTGCTGGCTGCCAACAGCACACCGTGCCATTAACCTTTCATATGAAGTCATTGGAAGATAACTGAATTATATTTCCTCGGGTGGATTTTATTTTAAGAAGGTGAGTGGCAGCAGCGATCTATTTTTTATTAAAAAGGCTTGAGAAATGCAGTGAAATGGCTGTGTGTTTGCGATCAGGTCTTCCCTGTTATTTGACAAGGCCTGAGTAATTGGAGGCAGAAGAATCAGTAGTTCTGCTTCGTTGCTGGGGCACTTTGCTGGATGTGCTTTATAATATTTGGGCAAATGTGCCATTATCCTTGTGTCTTAATTTCTCACTTCCTGAAATATGACTTTATGCTTCGTAGCATGATGGGATTTCCTTAAATGTTGGCAGATTGCTTTATGTGTTCAGATGTGCAAAGGGAAAATAATTAAATTTATTAATTATGCATTGCAGTTCATATTCATTTAAAGCTGTCAAGTGATTAGCTGTGGGAGGTGCGTGAGAAAAGGACTGTTAAAATGACAGCAGTTGTTGCTATAGATAGGGCTTCTTGTTGCCATGCCCATAACCTCTTAAAGAAATGTACCATTGACACTTTAAACCCTAGTTAATCAAAACTGGGTTATGGACAACAGAGTCATTTATATTTCCCCCTTTATAGAGAGCACAGGCTATCATGTGATTGCCTTCCAAAAGAGTGGATTCCATGTATAGAGATCATGTTCCATGACAGGAAGTGCTCATCCTTCCTATTTGCAAGTTAAGACTTTGCCAGATGCTAGCAGGTGTCATGAGAAAGGCACATACACCTGTGGGTCTCAGTTTCTCTCCCTAGAAAATGGGGAAAATACGGTGGTTGTGCAGAGTGTCCTCTTTGGTCCAGTTCACTTACCCAGGATGTGTTTGCTATTTTGGGGTTAGAAAAGAAATAAGAAGGCCGGCTGGTAGCTCTGCAGTGTCTGGTCTTAGTTGGTACTCAGTGCTGTTTGTGTGCAGGAAGCAAAAGTTCACTGAAGCTAGCTCAGGTAAAGGGGGTTTCATGGAAAGGACACAGCAAACTCCCAAACACAGGTATTGCAACACAGCCAACCTTCATGGAACTGCAGCAGGAAGTGACTAGAAATGAAGCGGTGGTCTCCAGTGGCAGGAGTTTTCTGGTTTTTCTGTATCTTCTCAGCCAGCTTCCTCCACTAGGTTCAAGCATGTTTCTGATCTCTGCAGTCTAGAACTCACCACTGACTGGAGATGCTAAGACCCATATTCCTTCATTTACCAAGTATTAATAAGTGCCTACAGTGCTCCAGGCGCTGTTTTAAGCCCTGGTCTCCTGTGGAAGGTTCAGGCAATAATCAGATAAAAAGCAAACCAATCAATAAACAATATACTTTCAGAGGCTGATGAGTGAATGCGCAATAAAATAAGGTATAAGGTAATTGGATGGGGGAATGTCATGCCGCTTTAAAGAACGTGACTGAGGGGGCATTTGAATAGACTTGAATCATGGGCAGAGCCTGCAATGCAAAGATCTGGGGAAGACAATTCCAGTCAAAGAGGCCAGCATGAATCAAGGTCGTGTGTCAGGAGTGAAGGTGGTGCTTTGAAAGATCAGCAAGAAGTCACGGTGGCTGGAGTATAATGAATTAGGGGTGAGAAGTGGAATTTGAGGTCTGAGAGGCAAGAGGTAGGGACATCTCACAAAGGGACTTGTAATATGGGACTTTTTTTCTAAGCGAAATAAAGACATTGGGACTTTTTTTCTAAGCGAAATAAAAAGCCATTGATTGGAAGGGTCTTAAGCTGATGAGTTACATTTGATCATGATTCACATTTTTAAAAGATCAGTCTGGTGGCTGTGTGAAAAACAGAATGTAGAGGAGCAAGAGTAGGAGCAAAGAGACCAAGGAGGTGACTATTACAGTAATCCCCTTGAGAGGTGATGGGGCTGGGCTTACGGTGGTGGCAGTGAAGCTGGTGAGAAGGGGCCATGTAGGGATATTGCAGGATTTGTAGGTGAGTTGGTTATGGGGTGATAAAAAAAAAAGAGATAAATTGAGGTTGATGACTAAGCTTTGCCAGAGCAGCTGGTTGCATGGGGTGACCATTTGCAGACATGAGGGAAGACAGGGAAAGGACCAGGATGGGGGCAAGGGAGGAGAGAAAATAAATTCATGTTTTGGACACGTTAAGTTTTGAGGTGCCTACTAGGTCTCCAAATGAATCTGTCAAGCAGCTACTTGGATATTTGAATCTGGAGCAGGGAAGCGGTCAGGACTGGAGATTAGCTAAATCTTGCCAGAGGTCTAGCTAAAATCACCCAGAGAGAGAACATGCATAGAGCAGAGGAGGCCTGGGGCTAATCCCTGGGGTACCCCAATATCTGGAGGTGGAGACAAAGAGGAAAGCCACCAAAGAGAACTGAGGAGCAGCAGCCAGTCAGGTAGGAGGTCAAATTCCAGAGACAGTGGATTCAACTGATATCTGGCCCACCAAGGTGTAGGGCTCCTTCCAGTCTGCTCTCTGTCCTTGACCCAATCAGTAGTAGCTAAAGGGAATGGGGGTATGAGGCCTGCTGTCTACTAAGTTTGTGGGCAGGTCCAGATTTCATGAGAGGGGGAAGGGATAGGCCAGGCAGGCATTCTAACACTTGCCTAAAGTGTAATTTAAATTTTGCTGACAGACTGTTAAGGGATATTATTTCTCTTTCTCTTTTTATCATACCCTTCTTTTAATTTACCTCATTTTTACAGACTTTTTGTTAGTTCCCTCTTAACTTTTACTTTCCAAACAATTTCAGAGGCATTTGGTACCACCAGTATCTGGATTTCTTCCTACTTTTCTGTCTTCTTTCCTTTCTTGGTCCAGCTTTTAAAGGTTTCTTTCCACGCTCCCGTCCATGGACACAATGCGGCCTCCGTATTTTGAACCCTGTGGAGGAACCATAGGATGGGGTGATCATCACAGTCAATTCTTCTCCAGGCAGTGGGGAAATGATCCTTTCAACGTGATACGAGTTTTGTTGGAATGAACCTTTCACCCAAGTAGTGCTAAGGCATCCCAGGAGGCTCATATTAGCAATTACCCCCACCGCAAAGTAGAGACAGGAAAGGAATAGAGAACATTACTTAATTTGGGGAGTTATGTGACTAGCTGTTAATGAAGAGAGACTACATGATTTCAGGAAGGGCCTGTAAGGGAAGGAACATGAATGGGGAAGGTGGTATAGCATTGCTTCACTCTGGCGTCAGGCAGAATTCTCCATCCCAAGCAACAGGTCACTGTGCAGGTGTGAGTCAGGGGTGGGCCACCGGGACAGCAGGGTCACAAATGTAGGCAATTGTACAAGTCTACCATCGCCATTAGAAAAACAACTTCAAGTGTGTGTCATCTGAGAAGGAAGGCATGCTGTTTGCTTTAGGTAATTATACTTACCTGTAATTATTTATGTCATTACAGCTACCTGTAATTATTTGGGTAATTATAGTTACCTGTTCACCAGCATTTGAGGTACATGCTTAAAGATGCAACCAGAAAGGATTTATTCAATCTAGAAGCCTCTTAGGTGAATATACGTATTATTTTGTGTTGGTTCCCTAGATCCTCCTTGCTGTGAGAGGATGCGTTCTCTCTGGGGAGTCATTTTGAGCTTCTATTTTTCACGTATAAATTGTGGATAATAGAGTTGACCTTTTTCACTCCGATTATTGAGTTTAATGGCCTTGAGATGTGGCAAATCCTATGTAGCTGCTAAAATCTTATTTCATTTCTATGTTCCCAACCTCTTGGCTTCATTTTTAGGGAGGCTTTCTGTTATAACCGGTACAGGCAGGTGGTTCAGCATCTGCCCAGGGAGAGTGAGACTGATTTTCCTTCTCTGCAAGCCTCTGTGTGGTCACTCATTAGCTTGACTTGGTTACTAACAGTAAGTCACCTGTGTTCTCTTAGCAGCCTGTTTTACAAACATTTTAAAAACATTTCAAAAGTTGAGAAAAGAAAGAGGGAAAATCTTCGTAACACATTTTCTTAATAAACACTATTTCTTTTTTTATTCCTTTTTGGTCTTTATACTATTTATATGTATTTTTAGAATTTTAATTATAGTATACACAATTTGTATATTCCTTTATAGTATTTCATAATAGTTTTATTTTTTGCATACTATTTCATAGATTAGAATGACCATAATTTATTTGATATTCTCTTTGGGGACATTTACTTTGTTTCCAGTTTTTTTTTTTTTTTTTTTTTGAGACAGAATCTTGCTCTGTCATCCAGGCTAGAGTGCAATGGCGGGATCTCGGCTCACTGCAACCTCTGCCTCCCAGGTTCAAGCAATTCTCTGCCTCAGCCTCCTGAGTAGCTGGGATTACAGGTGCTTGACCCACACTTGGCTAATTTTTTTTGTATTTTTAGTAGAGACAAAGTTTCACCATCTTGGCCGGGCTGATATTGAACTCCTGACCTCGTGATCCACCTGCCTCAGCCTCCCAAAGTGCTGAGATTACAGGCGTGAGCCACCATGCCTGGCCTATGTGGAAATATTTTCATGAGTCTTGATTCATCTTGCCAATGCCTCTTAAATTTATTATTAAGATTCTTTTATTGATTTAAATAAGAAGGAACCTCAGAAGGGAGAACTATAAAGGAGAAGAAAAACCCCAAGAGATGCAATAAATAATTATCCAGGTTATTCTAATTTTAGCAGACCTACATAATTCTACAGTATTATACAAACACACATTGTATAATATTATAGTATTAGACAACCCTCTGCCTTGGTACCACTATTGTCTCATCAAGTCCTGAGAAAATGAGAGCAAATTTCAATGACAGCTGAACCTCCTGTTACATTACTTTAATCCTATAGTATTATGTAAATGTAATCCTATAGTTTTATATTTATGTTTCCATAAATATTCATGGACACATAGGGAAAAATTTCCTTTTGGTAACGTCTATGAGGTTTAGATTTTTATTGATGTAGTACTTACAGTGAGTTGTCTACTTGTTATATGTTCTCCTTCTTTCTTACCAAGAGAAATCTGAGTTTTTTCAGAGCAACAGGCCCCATTAAATATTCAGTTTCTCAGAGTGTCTTACAGCTAATTGGCCAGGGGACACAGTTCTAACCAATATAAAGTAAGCAGAAGTCTGTGATGCTGTCTCTTCCCCTTCCTCCTTCCTTTTGCCTGGGATGCAGCTGTGACGCATTGAGGTGTAGCAGCCACATTATCACCTTATGGAAAAGAAGCCATACACGAGAAGAAATGACCGAGCAGTACGACAAAGTTCCCAGCTGAATGGAATCATAATGGCCCCACCCAAAATTGATTAAAAAGCCACAACTGGCCGGGCGCGGTGGCTCAAGCCTGTAATCCCAGCACTTTGGGAGGCCGAGACGGGCGGATCACGAGGTCAGGAGATCGAGACCATCCTGGCTAACACGGTGAAACCCCATCTCTACTAAAAATACAAAAACTAGCCGGGCGAGGTGGCGGGCGCCTGTAGTCCCAGCTACTCGGGAGGCTGAGGCAGGAGAATGGCGTAAACCCGGGAGGCGGAGCTTGCAGTGAGCTGAGATCCGGCCACTGCACTCCAGTCCGGGAGACAGAGCGAGACTCCGCCTCAAAAAAAAAAAAAAAAAAAAAAAAAAAAAAAAAAAAAGCCACAACTGAATGGAATCATAACTGATATACCCCAAATTGATTTAAAAACCATTGTTCTAGTTTATCGCATATATTTTACAGCCATCTTCAAGTTCTTTGTAGAAGGAAGTAGGTGTAAACCTGCATACACATCAGTAGTAATATTGTGTGGAAATAAATATGCCCACAGGAAGAGGGAGAAGATCTCCTGTGGAACCGACATGAGAGCAGATCAAGTGCAGTCAGGGTTGATGGCCAGAAACCTAATTTCTGAGACTCAAAAACCAGTGAAAAAGTATACAGGTTATCCGTCTGGGTTGGGGCACAAGAATGAAGATCTCGAAGAGAATATGACAAACAGGAAGCTAGGTCAGTCTCCTAGGGGTTCAGAATCAGCTGTCACACCAATGTCAAGAACTTCTGAGATAAAGACAGGGAGAACTTTACAGATGAGAATGGGAATTTCTTCTGGTGCCATTTCCTCCCTCTTAGTCCACCCAATAGCTTAACCAACCCTGTGCCTTAGTACCACTGGTCCCATCGAATCCTGAAAAAATGAGAGCAGATGTTGATGAAGTCTGGACCTTCTGTGCCGCATCTGATGATTGGGTGTTTTTTTCCTGTAGACTAGCTTTTGGCTCTATACATTTCAAACCTCGTTTCTCCTTTGCCGCCCCCACACTTCAGTGCTAGACACCTGGGGACTTGTTCATGTCCTCTCGCCTTGTGCCTTCAGTAATGACACTGGGTGAATCAGCACAGTGGATGGTAGGAACGTTCCTGGAAGTCCTATCTACCATGGGACAGACAACAACCACTTAACTACATGTAGAAATGATCACAAAACTCATTAATGATGTCCTGCAAAACCTCTAACTTGAGGTGTTCCAACTCAACTGCCAGATTCCCAAAACATCTAGTGCAACTCTGGCTACCTTAGGTAAGAACGAAGGAGAACTTGTGGTGAAAAGAGACAGCAATTTCAACCAGTCACTGTTGAAATACCTTATTAATGCAAAAATTTTAAAAAATGGCTATGAAAGTACAGCATTAGGACCCTCCCTAGAGCTTTAGAAGGGGCTTATGTGCCCTGAGAAAGGGTCCTGAAGCTTAAGCTCCTGTAGCTTTAAGGCAAACCCATCTTTGTACACTCTTTTCAGGAGATGTGCCAGCAGCACATATGACACCCCGTGGACTGCTTTGTATGCCTCTTGACAATTTGAGACAAATAGCTTTAGAAATAATATATGTTTTGTTTTGTTTTACAATTTTAGATAATCCATGCTATTGTTTAAAAAAAGAGCATAAAATATTTTTACTGTAATTCTGCCATTTCATATAATTTCTTTCTGATAATCTTTACATCTATATATAGCTATATAGGTATATCTATCTCTCTATCCTCATCCAAAACAGGACAACTTCCAAATGTCATTTTAAAGATGAGATTTATTGTGAGCTTTCTTTTATATAATTATATGTCATGAAATATTCTCATAAAAGGGTGATATTTTATTTTATTTTTTTGAGCCAGGGTCTCACTCTGTTGCCCAGGCTGCAGTGCAGTGACACGATCTCGGCTCACTGCAACCTCTGCCTCCTGGGTTCAAGCAATTCTCCTTCCTCAGCCACCTGAGTAGCTGGGGACTACGGGCATGTGCCACCATGCCCAGCTATAAAAGGGTGATTTAAAAAATAACTTTGGCTGGGCACGGTGGCTCACGCCTGTAATCCCGGCACTTTGGGAGAGTGAGGCGGGCAAATCATCAGGACAGGAGATCGAGACCGTCCTGGCTAACATGCCGTCTCTACTAAAAATACAAAAAATTAACCAGGCATGGTGGCAGGTGCCTGTAGTCCCAGCTACCAGGAGACTGAGGCAGGAGAATGGCATGAACCCGGGAGGCAGAGCTTGCAGTGAGCCAAGAGCACACCACTGCACTCCAGCTCTGGGTGACAGCTCTGGGTGACCAAAAAAAAAAAAAAAAAAAAAAATTAAAAAAGAAACCTTTACAACATTCTAAATTTCCCTATTATTGGACATTTAGGTTATTTAAATATCTTTTATATTATAAATAAAGTTATGGTAAATATCTTTCTGCATACATATTTATGTGTACTTTTTATTATGTACATGATAAATTCCTAGAAGTGAAATTACTGAGTCACAAGATATAGAAAATGTTAAGAATTTTATACATACAGATAAGTTGCTCTCCAGAAAGTGTATGAATTTCCACTTACGAAAAGAATGTGTGAGAGTGTTTTTCTAACCCTTGCCAGAAAAATGTACAATTATTTAGAAAAATCTTTTGAATGGTGTCCCATGGTTAATGCTTATTTCTCTGATGATTGTGATACTGAACACTTTTTGTAAGTATTTTGGCTTTGTATAGCTTATGTAAATTGTCAGCTCCTTGGGCAAGAGTTTTTCATTAGATGATTTTTAATTAAGGCACTACATTTCCCAAAGTGCATAAAGCCTATTAAATGTATTATTATTATTATTATCATTATTATTATTATTATTATTATTTTGCTTTTTTCTCTCTGTCTGCTCTTTCTCTGGCTTTTCTTCTTTTCCCTAAGTAGAGGAGTGCCCAAAGAGCTGCCCTTCACAAACCCTGTTGTTGTCTTCATGTTAAACTGAGCCAGATGATACTGTCATTTTTGGAAGGCTGAAAAATGGTTGACTATCAGAAATGTCATGTGGTTAAACCCGATACATTTCTCTTGACAAATCTGATTTAATTTCCCTGTCTCCCTAGAGCCAAATCTTTCCCTTCTTTCAAGGGTCATTTTAAATGTGATTCTCTTGCTGAGTGCTGCCCCTCCTATCCTTCAGGGACACCCCAGCTGGAAATTCACCCCTCTGACAACCTTTACATGCACCTCTTCTCTGGAATGTTTTTCTTCCTACCATCTGCTTATTTCAGAACTTTCTTTTATATTGAGATATCATTTACATAGAGTAAAAATGCAAAAATCTTAATTGTACAGCTTGATGAATTTTTACATACGTATATTCCTGTGCAACAACCACTCACATCAAAATACAGAACATTTTCATCACTCCAGAGAGTTCTCTCATGCCCCTTCCCAGGTGATAACCACTGCCAGCTACCAAAGGTAATGACTGTTTTGATTTCTATCATAGGTTACTTTTTCATGTCCTTGAAGTCAAATAGATGGCATCATACAATATATACTATTTTGTGTCTGGCTACTTTTTCTCAACACAATGCTTCTGAGCTTCATCTATGCGATTGCATGTATCAGTAGCTTGCTCTTTTTTATTACTGTGTAGAATTCCATTGTATGAATATATAACAATTTGTTTTCCATACCTTCTCCTGTTGATGGATACTTGGGTTGTTTCCAGTTTTTCACAGTAATGAATAAAGATGCTGGCTGGGCATGGTGGCTCATGCCTGTAATCCCAGCACTTTGGTAGGCTGAGATAGGAGGATCTCTTGAACCCAGGGTTGGTCTGTATCTTCACCATCATTTGATATATACATCTTTTTCATTCTATGGTATGTGTAGTGGTATTTCATTGTGATTTTAATGAGGCACGTTGTTTTAATTCCATGATGGATAACAATATTGAGCACCTTTTCATATGGTTAATGTCCATTTGGATATCTGCTCTTATAAAGTGCCTATTCAAGTTTTTTGCCCATTGTCTTAACGACTATTTTTTGTGGTAAGTTTTATGGTAAGTCTTGAAGTCTGGCCATTTAAGTCCTCCAACTTTATCTTTCTTTTTTCAGAGTTGTCTTGGCTATTTTAGATCCTTTAAATTTACACATAATTTTCAGAATAAGCTTGTCAATTTCTACAAAACAATACCTGCTGGGGTTTTGACTGGGACTTTGTTGAATCTGTAGGTCAGTTTGTGAGAATTGGTATCTTCATCCGTGTACATTGTGTATCTTGCCATTTATGTAGGTCTTCTTTCATTATCTCAGCAATGTTTTCAATGTAGGGGTCTTGCATATCTTCTGTTAAATGTATTCCTATGTATTTGATTTTTTATGCCATTGTAAGTGGTATTGTTTTAAAATTTCACTTTCTGATTGCTGATTGCTAATATATAAAAATACAATTTGTTTTGGTATACTAATTCTATTTTGTTTCTCTCCTTACTTCACATATTTTTGTAGTTGTTTATAGATCAATTTCTTTGGATTTGCTAGATATACAATTATGTAACCTGCTAATAAAGGTTTACTTCTTCCTTTCCAATATTTATGCCTTTTATTTCATTTTTTAAACCTTACTGCACAATTTCTATACATTTTTCTCCCCTGTAAGCTGCCTGAGGCAAGATGCTTTGAGGCAAAACCCTAGCATAGTGCTTTAAACATAGAAAAGGCTGAGAGAATTTTGGTTGGTTATGTAAATGATGAAGGGGAAAACAATGAAATTAAAGCTGTAATTTGCTATTCTATATGATCAGTGAACCACTACCAAGAAAAAGGAGACTGATTAAAAACCATTTTTATGAATTGATACATTTTTATTTGCAAGGATTGCCACAGGCGTGTTCAAGACTCTCCCAGGTCATTCTGCTTGGTTTGTGGTTCCTGGTTCCTGGATCCTATGATGTTATGTTCGTGTTCATTGCGTTCTTTCATAAGACTCTTACTAAGCATTTTGAGAATTCCAAAATAGCAGTAACTGCTTCTCACCAGGATAGCACAGAGCAGATGGATCCCTGAACCTCACTGCCTTTGGTCCCAATTCCCCAAGCTTCTGTTGGTGTAGAAAAAAAAAATCTGCATTTTCAATATTGCTGGAGTGAAGCCTGGGAAATTTTCAGCTTTGAGTCTTTAAATTCCAACAAGCAATGTTATTTTTAGATTTCTGCTACACACTAGGAGTTTGTGAGTGAAGTCGTATTAAGGGGTGAGGATGAGGGCCTGTGTGAGTGGGTGGTGGTCTTTTCCCAGTAAGCAGCCATTCTTGCCAGTTTTGAAGATACATGGGATTGTGAACTGGCTGGCCATGAGCTGAGATGACTCCCAAGGCAGGAGGAAAATAATTGATTGGACATTGATACCTATTTTTGCATTTGGTTGCGGTAGGTATTTCTCTTTTATAGATTTCATTGTCCACATGGCTGAAAGATGCATGATAAGTTGTTTTCTAAGGCGGTAATTCCATTGTTTGTTTCTTTGTGAGCTGTAGATGTGCTGTTAGACATTTAAACAGTAGATTTGCAAAGTATTTAAGGCAGTTTTGACTCCATGACCACAGGGATTATTCTCTGGTTTTTCCAGAGAGCGGTCCCCATGAATGAGCTAACTGTGTTTTTGCTGTTGAATAAATATGGATCATCTTGAAAAAAGTGAAAGTGACAGAAAATAATAGAAAAGAGAAAATAAAAAATGAATACTCTTGTAAATTTGGATTAAATAATATAAATGCAGAGTGATAACTTTTTCAAATATTTGAATTTTTCAAATATTTTATATATGTCGTTCTTTTAAACATTTACATATTGACATTAAAACAGTGCTCTAGAAGTAATTTTGTGACTATTATTAATGGAATGCTTCTTTTGCCCCAATCACCTGAATTCCTACCATCCAGAAATAGTTATAATCATTTGTTATAAAATAATTGTAATTGTTATGAAATAATGACTGTTATGAAATAATTACAATTACTTTTTTTTTTTTTGAGACAGAATCTTGCTCTGTCACCCAGGCTGGAGTGCAGTGGTGCCATATTGGCTCACTGTAGCCTCCGCCTCCTGGGTTCAAGCAATTCTGGTGCCTCAGCCTCCTGAGTAGCTGGAATTACAGGCATGTGCCACCACATCTGGCTAATTTTTGTAATTTTAGTAGAGATGGGTTTTGCCATGTTACCCAGGCTTATCTTGAACTCCTGGCCTCAAGTGATCTGCCTGTCTCTGCCTCCCGAAGTGCTGGGATTACAGGCATGAGCCACCATACCTGCCCTAATTACAATTACTTTCCAAATTAAAAAAAATATTATGTATCCTGTTTGGAAACCTGCTTTTGTCATTTAACAATCTATGTCATGGGTATGTGTCCATGTCAAGAAATGCAGAACTACATTATTTTAATTTAACAGCTACTTAGGATTTCTGTGTGTGTATGCACGCACATGCCCATAAAATAACCAGTTCTTTGTTAATAGATATTTTTGTTTAGGGTTTTTTTCTACTATTATAAACAATATTGCAATGGATATCCTCGTTCATAAATATTGAGCATTTGTCTGATTAGTTCCTTAGGATAACTCCTAGTAGTGGAATTCTAGGACTCAAATTGTAAATTTTATTTTTTGATTCATATTGCAAAGCTTTCCTGCAGAAAATCTATATTAATTTATATTCTCATCAACATCAAATTGAGAGTATTTGTTTACCTGCTCCATTGTCAACACTATTTATTGTGCATCTTTAAAAATTTTATTTTTAATTGACAAATAATAATTATTTACATTTATGGGCTATAATGTGATGTTTTATATAATGGGATACAATGTGATACATGTTTGCATTGTGCAAAATTAAATATAACTAATGAACATATCCATCACCTCACATATTTATCATTTTATTATGATGAGAACATTTAAAGTCTCTTGTAGCAATTTTTAAATGTATGATACATTATCATTATACTAGCCATGCTGTGCAGTCGATCCCTAAGACTTATTCCTTCTGTCTCACTGAAACTTTGCACCCTTTGAACAACATCTCCCCATTCTCCCATCCTCCACTCCCCTCACCCAGCCTCTGGTAACCACCATTCTACTCTACTTCTATGAGTTTAACGTTTTTAGATTCCACATATAAGTGAGATTATTCTGTATATGTCTTTCTGCGCCTGGCTTATTTCACTTAGCATGCTGCCTTCCAGGTTCATTTATGTTGCTGCAAATGACAGAATTGTCTTCTTTTTTAAGGCTGAACAGTATTCCACTGTGTATATAGATCACATTTTCTTTATTTATTTGTCTATTGATGAACTCTTAGGGTGTTGCCATATCTTGGTTATTGTGAATAGTGCTGCAATGAACGTTTGTATGTCTTCTTTTGAGAAATGTCTATTCAGGTCCTTTCCCATTTCTAAATGGGTTATTTGTTTTCCTGCTTTTGAGTTGTTTGAGTTTCTTATATATTTTGGATATTAGCTCCTTATCAGATACAGGGTTTGTGAATATTCTCTTCCATTCTGTAGGTTATCTCTTTACTCTTAATTGTTTTCTTTGCTACGTAGAAGCTTTTAATTTGATGAAATCCCATTTGTCTGTTTTTGTTTCTGTTGCCTGTGCTCTTAGGGTCATATCCAAGAAATCATGGCCCAGGCCATGGTGTATTTTATGGTAAATCTTGACTTGCTTCTGTTTTTGAATTTCTGTATATTTGTATCTTCAGGAGAATTGTAGACTAAGTTAGTTAGGATTCAGTTGGAAAACCCAAAACCACACTAGGTATTTCTAATACCAGAGATTTCATACAGGGAAATGGTTCCCCAGGTGTTGGAAGTCTGAAAGAGCTAAAAGGAAATGCTGCAGTCACACAGGCATAGTAATAGAAAGCAGCAGCCGTCTTTCCCAGGGCTGGTGGTAGGGTAGAGGGTACTTACTGGCAGAGGGCTGGAGGAAGGGAAAGAGGACACAATTCAGACCATGACACCAGTACACAAACTCCCTTAACACGCTGTACTTTCAGTCTCAGAACGCTATGCTAGCTCTAGCTTTTTTCCAGTTCTAGGTATAAGGAATGTACTTACTAGTTGTTTGTTAAATAAATAAATTTTATATTAGATGATGCATATTCATATTCAGACTTTTAAGTCTAAAGCCATCATACATTTTAAATTGAAATTACAAAGAAAATCTGTCAGATTTTTAAATGTCAGATGTTCTTAAACTTTATACACAGCTAAATACCAAATACATGCAAAGTGTCTTGAATATTACAAAACTTATTAAATTTAACACAGAAGTGTAAACTTGAGCTATTTCATCATCTCAGTATTTCATTCTTTAAATGTTCCTAAGGTTGAAAAATCACTTATCCAGTAAAAAAAAAAAAAAAAAAAAAAGAGATTTTCTAACTCAGGTAAACTGAGGCTATCATTTCAAGAGGGTGGAGGCTACTTGGTCAATTACTTAAAACCATGATGTAGTTGCTTATGGGTTAGGACTTGGGTCTGGGCCATAGGATCTGTCTTAGTGTTCCTTGGGGGGATTCAGGAAAATGGGATGTAGCATGTTCTGATCACATGAGAGAATATAACTTGTTGCTATTGTTAGACAAGCAAAACAAAAATAAAATATATAAAGGAAAGCATATTTTGAGGAAATTTCTATGGGAAACAGCAACCAATTGAAAAATCTTTGCTATAAAAAGATAAGAAATTCAGTTTTGAGAAAGGCTGAGTCTTCAGTTTCGGATGTTCAATACCAGAACTCTGTAACCGCTGAAAAAGTACACAGAAAAACAAACCAACCTTTCCAGGAGGCCCAAGATCATGGATCATGTCCACAGGAGACCATTCCCAAGGGAAGAAGGGGAATTTCGTGTATTCAGAAGGCTTTGTTGAGAGTTCACAGAATGGATGTAATGGATAAATTACTGGCAGATTTTTCATACCATTTACTATCCTGAACAAACCACTTAAGCACTTTGCTAAGTATGCTTTATGGGTAATAAGCTAAAGGGTGTGGGGGATGTATTAAAATGTCTACAATACCATGTGGTTACCAGACATTATTGTTAGGAGGTTCATCTTATCCCAACACTAACTTCACGTACATGGATTACATATAAAAATGCTCTTTTGGGGCCGGGTGCGGTGGCTCATGTCTGTAATCCCAGCACTTTGGGAGGCCGAGCTGGGCGGATCACGAGGTCAGGAGATAGAGACCACCCTGGCTAACATGGTGAAACCCCGTCTCTACTAAAAAATACAAATAATTAGCTGGGCATGGTAGCAGGTGCCTGTAGTCCCAGCTACTCAGGAGGCTGAGGCAGTACAATGGCGTGAACCCGGGAGGTGGAGCTTGCAGTGAGCCGAGATCGGGCCACTGCACTCCAGCCTGGGTGACAGAGCGAGATTCCGTCTCAAAAAAAAAAAAAAAAAAAAAAAAAAAAAAAAAAAAAAAAAAAAAAAACAAACAAACAAAAACCACTCTTTTGGGAGATGAACATCCAAAAGAAGGAGGAAACTCATGATCTGGGAATGTGGAGGTGGTGAGTGAATCTGGGTTAATTTGGAAAAGATTCATGAAGGATCTGTTTCAGTTTATTACTAGGGGATTGCTGGGGTTGGACTGCTGCCATCACAGGAGTTGGGCTGAGCCAAGACTGAGGGTGAGAGAGGAGGGGATGCTAGGGAGGCAGTGATCAGGAGGCTGTATGTCCATTCATTCTACATTCACCTATCCAGCTCCCACCATGGGTCCAACAGGGATCAAGACAGATATAGTCTCTTCCTTTGAAACATATCTGGTAGGGAGAACAAAAGAAACAACTAATTATGGTTGTTTTTCGGTACAAGCAGGCGATTGGTTCCAGGACCCCTGTGGATGCCAAATTGGCTCATACTCAGGTCCCCAAAGTCAGCCCTGTGGAACTCGTGAATGCAAAATGTCTCTCATCCCATGAATACTATATTTTCCATCCATGATGGGTTGAAAAAAATCCACAATTAAGTGGACCTGCGCAGTTCAAACCCGGGCTGTTCAAGGGTCAACTGTGCACAATGAATTATTTAATTACAGTTATTATGATACGTGCTAGGAAGGAAAAGTGCAGTGTACAGTGGAAATGTAGTATGGGGACTTTATCTGATGTGTGTTGAGAGGGCAGGGGAGCTGAGACCTGAGGAGGAGGGGCTGGCTGGGAGGATGGCTGGGGCAGAGCAATCAGCACAGCAGAGGCTGCTTAGCTGAAGCCTAGGATGGAAAGGAAATGGGCACCTTCCAGGAACCGGAAGAAGGCTGGACAGACCATGATGAAGCTGGAGGAGGGTAGGACAATGTAGGCCTAGGTAAATGATTTTGGATTTTGGACTCTGTCCTGGGAGCATGGGGAACCTGAGGTGGGATTGGAGTGGAGCAGTTTGGCCTCTATAGGATAGGTGTTGGCCTTGGAGACGATGGGAAGTATCTAGATATTAAAAGCATTTTACAGGAAGAGTTGCTTGAGTTGGGAACTGATTGTACGCAAGTGGGGAATGAATGAGGAAGTGTTAAGGTTGCTTTGAAGTTTCTGGGTGGACAGTGGAGCCATTAGCGGAGACAGGAAACACTGAAGGAAGTATAGGCTTGTTGGGGAAGATGACAACCCTGATTTAGGATACAGTGAATATGTTTTCCTGTGAGACATTCAAGTGGAGAGGTCAACTAGACATCTGGAAATATGGGCTTGGTGTTCAGGATTGTGGAGGTGGGGTGTTTAAGATGTGATGGATTATAATTGTAACCACCTGAGTGAATGAGATTGCCTGGAAAGAAAAGAAGGTAGAGAGAAGAGAGTTTCTTTGGTGGGCATAGATATAAAGTGAGAATAGGTAGGACAAATAAATAGAAGTTGTTTATTTCGAGCCTGGACCAAAGCACTTCTGTCCTTAGTGAGATTCATTCTTAATTTGGGAGTTGGTGTGCTAACTCCAGGGCTCTTCTGGTCTAACTCAAATTCCCCTTCTTCCCTTGGGAATGGTCATGATCTTGGGCCTCCTGGAAAGGTTTTTTTTTTTTTCTTTTTTTTTTTTTAAGTGCACTTTTTGAGGGGTTGTATTCTTGGTATTTTTCTACTGAAACTGAAGTCCCAGCCTTCTCCCATAACTGAATGTCTTCTTTTTTTTTTTTTTGGAGACACAGTCTCCCTCTGTCACCCAGGCTGGAGTTCAGTGGCACAATATCAGCTCACTGCAATCTGTGCCTCCCAGGTTCAAGTGATTCTCCTGCCTCAGCCTCCCAAGTAGCTGGTATTACAGGTGCCAACCACCAGGCCCAGCTAATTTTTGTATTTTTAGTAGAAATAGGGTTTTGCCATGTTGCCTAGGCTAGTCTTGAACACCTATCCTCAAGTAATCTGCCTGTCTCAGCCTCCCAAAGTACTGGGATTATAGGTGTGAGCCACTGTGCCTGGCCAGAACTGAATTTCTTATCCAACATTTTATAATACATATTTTTCAATTGGTTGCTGTTTCCCATCAAAATGTCCTCAAAATATGCTTCCCTTTATATATTTTATTTTTGTTTTACCTAATAACAATATATTATATTCTCTATGTCAAATTTTTAAATTTTTTTACTTATTGTAAGGATCCTGTTTGGCTTCTTGTATATTTAATAAAAGATAGAACATTTCATTTGGCAATTAGAGCTTTTATCTAACAATTAGAAGATGATATGGGTTATTTTTATATACTATTAGAAAGTCACTACTGATTTGCCCAAGTCTTATCATCCTATCAGTTCTGTAGGTTAGGGAATTCAACTCAGTTTATTCTAAACACTATGTGTGTGTGTATGTGTGTGTGTGTATTAGTATTGTATGAGCATAAGCTCCATGAGAGGAGCTACTTTTGTCAGCTTTACACATTGATGTATCTCAAACATGCAGAAAAGCACCTGGCATGTAGTAAGTGCTCAATAAATACTCATTAAAAAAATTGAATAGTGTGTGTTGGGAATACAGTCAGAGGTGTTTAAAAGACATCCACATACTAGTTTCAATCAGCAAATTCTCATTGTGGCATTGTATGGCTGGTGATTAACTGAATTTTATTGATTTTATACATTTTTTGGTTATGAGTATTTTGCATGTTTTTGCCTTCAAGTGTTTTGGACTGTGGCATTATTAATTTCTATTTATTTATTTATTCATTTATTTAACTAATGTAGCAGGTATAAATTTCAGTCCAAAAATGGGATCTTAGCCATTCTTGAGGCTCCTTTCCATATCAGGGTTGCACCAGAATTGAGGTATGTAGAACACAGGAGAAAAGAGGGACCCAGACCTGGGCCGAGGGTCCAGACGTCCTCATTGTACCACACTTGCACCTTGCCATGGCCTCAGGACATTGTCACCAAGTAGTGGTCAGATTCTACCCCTCTCATTGTATCTCCCAGCCCCATCTAGCTGGCACTAATCCTGGTGGACAACTGTTGAAACAACCCGTGAACCTCAGTGCTTAACATAATAAATGTTTATCTTCCCTCAAGCATTGTTAAATGTACATATTCTGATTGAACAGCTTCCCTCCAGGCACTGACTCAGGGATCCAGGCTGCTTCCATCTTGTGAAGCTACCATCCTCCAGGGCTTCAGAGTTCTTCGCCCCCACCATGTGGAAGGAGGAAAGAAGAATACGGAGAATGAAGTCTTTGGCCAGGCAGAGACACACATCACTTCCTCTCACTTTCCATTGGTGAGAACTAATCACGTGGCCTCATGTAGGTGCTACAAAGTGAGCTGGGAAAGGGCTGTAGCTGAGCAGCCAGTTCCTGGCAACAATTCTACACCGTGGGGGGGACTATGGCTCTTTGGTGCTTGCCCACCTATCTCTGCCACAACCCTTCTATTTTGCTGATGTCAGCTAATTTTTGCCCATATCCCTGTTGTCTTTAAGAGCACTTGGCTAATATTTTCAATGAGCTCAGACTTTAGGAAAAAAGTCAGGAAGGAAAATACCTTGCTAGCAACATCACTTGGAGCTTGAGAAACATGGTTTTTCCAAGAGAAGTCAGCTTGGCTACTTTCATGGAACAGGGGAGAGAGAAATTAAAAAAAAAAAAGAAACACAAGTTAATTTTAAAATTAAGTATCCTGTTGTGCAAATATTTATTGAGCAGATACTATGGGCTAGACATTTAAATATGACTGTGTTCTTCCTCAAGTGTGACCCTAAGAGAGGAAAAAAAAGAAGAAATATTGCAGTGCTCAAGACAGAAATGTTTTTTAAAAAGCTAGATTATTTCAGAAGTAAGAGCTGGAATGGAGGAAATCAACAGAGTGGTGGAATCTAGAGGGTGTGGGCAGGGGTAGGGAGGCAACTTTAAACTGGGTAGCCAAAGGTGGCCTTTCTGGGGATTAGAAGGTGATTTCTAGGCTGACACCTGAAACAATAGCAAATCGAGCCTTGTGAAGAGCAGAGGAAAGAACATTCCAGGCAGAGAAAACAGCAACGCAGAGGCCGTGAGATGGGATAGAGCGTGGCCTATGCAAGAAACAGGAGAGAGGCCGGAGTGGCTTGAGCATGGAGGAGAAATAGTGGATGCTGTGAATGAGGCCAGAGATGGAGGTAAAGGCCAGGACACCCAGAGTAGGCCATGGAGGGAGGGGGAGTTTTTTCCAGGTGCACTGGGCAGCCACAGGAGGGCTAAGTGGGGGAGCGCGAGATCTCCCTGATCACTCCTGGTCTGGTGCCTGTCAGTCTGTGCCCAGCCTCTTGATGCCTGATATGCTTCTACTGTGGTGTATTCCTGTGTGTAAATACACGAACTATTCTCTCTCTCTCACTCTCTTTTAAATATTTTGGGCTTTGGGTGGTGGTAGGTTGCAAAACTAGTTCTCATGTGTGTCTGTGGGTGAAACACTGGAAGATAAAGCCACTTGTGTAGACCCAGACTGATAGAACTGGAGGACTGGAAATGGAAATGCAATTCAACAGAACAGAGCAAAGGGGGAGCCTGTGAAAAAAAGGGTTCTGGCATTGTGAAGCCAGATGGAAAATAATTGTATTAGACCAGGAAAGAGAGAAGGGCAGGAAAAACAGAGCCTGGGAGAATATGACAGGGGAAGTCTGTTTGCTAGATGTGATTTGGTTTAGTTCTTTATTCTGTACCTGCTCCCTGTTTTGTGGTGTGCCTGCTGCCTGCTGCAGGATAGTGAGGTGTGTTACTGCAGTAATATCTGGAATGGACTCTGGGGCTACACATTCCAGAGGGTATAAATGATACTGCTTAGGCTGCCTCACAGGTATATGTTTAACTTTCTGAATCTGGCTTACATTCTCCCATTCTTCGATAATTACCAGTTTTTTATGGTAGCAAGAGGCAGTTATGATGATTCAGAAAGATAATGCCTAGTGGTGCTTTACGAGATTCTCTTCCTGGAAAGTCCTTGTTAAAATTATGTCAAGGTCATATAAGGACAGTCGTGTGTGTGTGTGTGTGTGTGTGTGTGTGTGTGTGTGTGTGTGTTTGGGACAAAACTGATTCTGTATCACTTTAAAAGTATACAGTTGAAGGATGAGTAAACAACAACAGCAAGGTTAAGCGTTTGAGTAACATTTTTTCAGTGATACCTGATCTGAGTTTGATATCTTGACACAGCCTGCCACTTTGGATTCAGTTGTTATTTTAAAATGGCTTCATGTGTTTCCCTGTCACCTCAGGGGTGCTTCAGAGGCCAGTGTGCTAGAAATGAGCACATGTAGAAATAAGACAGACTCAGGGTTTGCACATATGAGAAGTGGACCCATTTCTCTCCATGGGTTAGGAATGGGCAGTGGTTTGGGGGACTCTATTGGAGGTGGTTTGATGGGTCAAGGAGATAATTTTATCATTTCAATTTTTAGAATCTGAAAGATTTATTTCAGTCTTCTGGACTCTTCCTTTAAAATGCAAACAATTCTCACCAGGCCATTTTCACCCAATACCTCTGTTAGAATTAGTAGAAATGAGCTTGGAGGTAGGTGTCCAGAGGCAAATGGAGATGGGTAGAGCTTAGAGGAGGCTGGAAGGTGACGAGAGCTATGGAAGGATGACATCAAGGACAATGTCAGGCCAACCGCCTCATTCATGAGTTGGGGCTGTGAGCACTCTCTTTCTGAAATGTTGTGCTTTGGTTGAAGCGTTTTCCCCAATATTTTTATTTAACATAAATTTGTGCATTTTGGTGCAGAGCTCATGCTGCTTTCTCGGAGTACAAGAAAGAATTATGTGGAAGCTTCCTATTCAGACATGCTCCAAGGCACGTTAACCTGTGGGCACACACCTGCCTTGCTGCGCGTTTTCCCTCTCTTCTCTAAGGGCAAGTCTTGAAAGGAAAGGATTTCACAAGTTGTGTTCTTTTAAAGCTATGTCACAATGGTCACTAAATAGCTATTTGTGTCCTGAATGACTGCCTCCCGGGCTACGCCTCAGTCATCTTGTTCTTCGTGTATTGTCTGGGCCCCGCACCATGCCACTCACACAGTGAGTGCCAACTGCGAGTAATGCAATAAGATTCTAGAATTGCTGAACAAATGCTTGAATAACTATAAGATGGTATTAGAGATACAAACCTTGTCTTACCTTGGGTAAAAAGCATACGCTGATCCTGGTAGCAAATGAATGAGATCCTAGGAAATGAGAACCAGAATGTAAAATGTATTTCAGGAAGGCTGAGTGAGGAGGGAGTGGCTCTCTTGGGAACAAAAATTATTTCTAGTTCAAAGTTATTGTGACATTTGTGGAGCACATGACCTGTGACATTTCCTTCCAGGCTTCCCCGGCCTGCCTGCCTTTTCCTCATTTCAATATTTATTGGCCTCACCTTCGGGGAAGTGGGGAATGAAGAAATGGCTCATTTTACTACTTGTTAGTGCTGTGAGTTGGGTCCAGGAGGGTGAAACTAATAGCTGAAAAAATCCTAAGGGTTTTCTAAAGACTTACTTATTTGTCTTCTCATGAATAATTGAGAGCCATATATAGTTCTAAAGTCATATATAGTTATAAAAATTGTCAAGAAACCCACAACCCACTCTTGTCTCCTTGGAAATGTGGTATGGAAATGTGCAAGAATTTTATTTATTTATTACCTGATTTTAATGTTTATTTTGGAGACAGGGTCTTGCTGTGTTGCCCAGGCTGGTCTTGAACTCCTGGCCTCAAGCGATCCTCCCAGCCTCCCAAAGTGCTGGGATTACAGGTACACACCACCTTGCCCACACTAAAATTTTACTTTTGAGGCAGCATAGCTGTGATATTTATGATATTAGTGCCTCCAATAGCAAACTCCTGTAGCCCTGGGGAGTTTGAAATTGGGATGACGTTGGATGGAGGATGCAGGTGGTGGAGAACAAAGAAAGCTGAATTCCAAACATGTGCAGCCTCAATGCCCTGACCTTTGTGTCTCTCGCTGCAATGTACTAAAGGCCTCTGTTTCGTTTGTAAGCATTCAGTCATGGAGGAATAACCTCCCAAAGGTTTGTAGCAAGCATTCCTGGGGATCTGTTGGTAGCTCGGACAGAAGGCTGAGTGCCTGGAGTTGTTCACATCCCCGCTCTGCCCGCTGTCACACTGCCCTGAGGTAACAGGCAAGCCGCAAAGCAGCTTCCTTGGGTGGTGGCGCCTGCGTATGCAGCAGTGGAAATATATGGGCGGATATGAAAAAAAAAAAAAAAAAAAACCTCACTGATTCACATCAGGACCAAGAAGTAATGTGACTTTTCAGATTAGCAGATCGAAATCTGTTGCAGCCGCTCAGCATTTCTATTTCAAGCCTGGAGAACATCTCTCCAACTGTTTCTTTCTTCTTTCTCCACTCCCGCTTCAGCCCTCAAAGCCCCTGCTGCTTCTTAGCTTTTTGGTTCCTCCTGTGGTAGAGTCCATTGCCTGAGGTTTCTTGATTTTTTCTTTTTTTTTTTTTTGTTATGCCCAGGTAAGAAGAATTGTCAAATCTGGTACTCTATTGTAGGCTAGACTCCACTGAAGACACGTCAGAGAAGCAAGGCTGGGGTTCCCATAAATCCTAGTTGAATGCGCGAGGGCGTGAGTGGATGGGGAGACACTTAGGGAAGAGTAAAGCGCCAAAAAATAAAGCACAGCATCTAGGGCGCTTCCCGCGGACAACCCTCGACTTTGCACACTGGCTCAAACACGGCGTGAAGAAAGTTTTCATTCCTGTGTGGTGTGTAATTTTTGTACATTTCATATCATTAGACCACCAGGTTCATGGAGCAGCTACTACCTGTAGACACTGCACTTGACCCTGAGGTTTCAGAGGTTAATAAGCTTTAGCTGCTATCCCCAAGGGGCTCTCTGTCTGTGGAATGCTGTTTGTTTTGGACCTGCATCACTTGTAGAAGTAGAAAGGGCTTAACAAGTGTCTGAGAAAGGGAGTGAATGATGTTCATACAAAGAACGAAAGAACTGAAAGTGAGTCAGCAGGTATTATTTGTATTTGGTGGACCTGGGCCCAGTGGTGCCATGGAGGTGTGGGGAGCCATCCATTCATTCTCCCTCAGCCTGCCTTGCCCTGGTGGCATCTGTTTCAGGGACATGGGGCTGGGTTAAAGGAACATATACCTGACTTGTACAAGCATCCAGTGACCCTTCCGCTGAGCCCTGGCAGTGTTGGGGAGTGGATGTTGCTAGTACTCTCTCCTCTTGGTGTAGATATTCCCAGATTTCTGGGGCTGGAGGATAGATGAGGAAGGGTTAACTCTAGGGCAGTGACAGCTGAATATGCAGCATAAACAGCATTTGGGGATGAGATCACTTCTGTTTTGGGAACCTACAGGCAAACACAGTTGCATTTGTTCATGTAATCATTGCCTTGTTTGAGGTTGTTTATGTTTAGAAATTCATGTTGGAATATTTATCAGTTGGGGCACAGAAACCAATTCTGGCTACTGAAGCCAAAAAGGAATCCACTATAGGCCATGGAGCAGTTCCCAGGATTGAGGGAAAAGCATGAATTGTACATGAACCTGGTCTCAAAAGGAAGCGGGGACAATTCTGGGGTTCTAAATACTGGGAAACTAAGGGATAGTCTTTTCAGGACTCACCTCAGGATGAATCAGGAGCTGTTTTCCATCCTGAAGTTTTTCCCTGGAGATTCAAATTCCTGGAAGAGCAAGTTGGCTGGGTCATTCTGCCCATCCCCTTAGGTCACTAAAGGAAGTCAGGTGTGAATGCTGGGAAGGCAGAAACTGGCAGCTGTCCACCCTGACTGTGAAACGATGTTTTCTTTCTCAGGCCTCCCTCTTCCTAATCTTTCTGGTCTATTTCCTTTGAGACAGGCTTTCAAGAGTAGTTTTGAGCTTTTAGAGCATTGCTTGGGGCTGTAGTGGACATAGTGGCAACTGTGACTGGAAGAAACCATGGAGTTTGAGAACAGCATGGAGGCAACAGATGGAAAAATTTGAAGTTTCATTTAAATAATGATCTTAAAAAATATGTCCCTTTATCTCCTTATTCCAGATCATCTGGAAGATACTTAATACCACAAGTACCTATTCCTCTATTCATTCATTCTTAGTGCATTTGGATTTTCTGAAGCATTGTTCAGTCCTGAGTAGAAATTCATTAATTGTCATGGTCTAATGAGAAAAAATAGGCTTAATATAAAAATAATGCATCTGCGTCAAGTATAGGCCAAATGATATCACAGAGTGCTGTTTTTAGAAGAGAGAAAAATGTTCGGGAAATGGGGTCTTTATGTGGCACGTGGTAGCTCAAGCATGATGAATGCAAGGGAATCTGGGCCATTGCAGTCAGCACCGTATTCAAATTGAAAGCAGCAACTTAGTTTCAGCAAAACAATATAATCCTTTACATGGCACTAATGTTATTTTGAGTTTTATTGGCTTTGCAGTTGGGTTTAATTTGTGCATTTATTTTATAGTGGTATGAGACTACAAGCATATAAATCATTTTGTATTTCTATATATTTAAGTGAGTTATAATAAAAATAACTGGTCAACCCTGGTGGTCCTTTGAGACAGGCTTTCAAGAGTAGTTTTGAGCTTTTAGAGCATTGCTTGGGGCTGTAGTGGACCTGTTGGCAACTGTGACTGGAGGATTTTTTTTGCTTTAAAACGAAAGTACCTTATTCAAGTTTTAGAAATGCTAGCCTGTGGGAGATATTTGCACCCTCTCTGACCCTACCTCTATGGGAGGAGACACATGCTAGGCTTGGTCATGTGACTTGCTTTGGCCAGTGGGATATTATCTGACATGAAAGCAGAGGCTTTATAAGAGCTTATGGATTGGCTTGGCCCCTTGTACTCCTCTCTTTCTCCAGGAGAAGATCATGTTTCAAATGCTGTTGGTTCAAAGAGGGTGACAGACATGTTGAGCCTATCTGAATCCAGCTCAGCCAAACTGGATCAGCTAAATTCTAGGCAAACAACAGATCTGTGAGCAAGAAATAAATGTTTGTTGTTGTGTTAGACTGAGATTCTGTGGTGGTGTGACACACAGCATTGTTGTGGCAATAACTGGCTGATATGGTCTAGCATATTGATGAGGTAGCCACACCCTGGAGCGTGTGAGCACGGGATTTACTGAGCGCTTACCATGTGCAAGTCATTGTGGTGGGTGCTGAGGCTACAATAGTGAACAACAAAGACCAAGTCTCAGCCCTTAGGGGGCTTCCATTCTGGTGGGTGTTCAATAATTTTTGCTTGACTATTTATCTGATGAAAGCTTTATTTTTCCTTTTCTCAGAAAGGCAGACTACCTCTACTCTGACTTTTGTTGTTTGTTTTTGAGACAGCAGCTTGCTCTGCTACACAGGCTCGAGTGCAGTGGTGCGATCACAGCTCACCATAACCTTGAACTCCTGGGCTCAAGGGATCTTCCCCTCTCAGCCTCTCCTGGCCTCAAGTGATCCTCCCACCTCAGCCTTTCAAAGTGTTGGTATTACAGGCGTGAGCCACTGTGCCCAGCTAACTTTGACATTTTTGAAAAGTGAAACATATAGGTAGATGTGATCTTATCTACATATGGATTTTATATTTAACCAAAAAGTCAAGGAATAACTTGGCTAGTGATGAGTTGTCACCATTATCATCAAAATTCCCTTTGTTAAGGCATTTGCGTCTCTTGACTCATGTCTAGAAATGTCTAGAAAGAATATAAAAATAGATGAAAAAATAAGAACATCATCATTTTGTCTACCAATTTTGCTCGTGGTTGATTTTGCTTTATACAAAGTTTTGACTGGGTTCCATAACTAAAAATAATCTCCCTGTGTACGTGAAATTTCACCAGGGTAGATACGCTTGTATTTATGCACGGCTGAAAATTCTGCCGAGTATGGAGGTCTGTGGTGGCTGGGCTGGAATGAAAACACAGTCCTGGGAAGGGGATTTGAATGTAATGTTGAATACATTTAAAAATATTATTCAAATGACTGCAAAAGTTCATTTTTATGAATTTAGGACTATTGGGAATCAGCCCAGCAAAATTTCACATTTCTTGTTTCATGGAGAGCAGGGCTGAAATGCAGCTGCATATATTATATTCAGCTCTCGGAGGCCTTAAAGCAGCAAAGCTGATTTCAGATTTAACTTGAAGGAGTTGTCTAGGCCAGCGCTGGGTAGCTAGTAATAAATAGCAGGCAGTTTTGAAAAATAATCTGTTGCACTCTGGAATGCAGTGAAATTTGGAATATTTTTGCTTTAGTGACCAGCTCCCTTTTGTTTAGGTCCCAAATGTCAGTGGTCCAGAGCGGTGGGGTGGGGTAACCCTATGGACACAGTCATGAAGTACTTGGATGTCCATCAGAGCCATAAAAGAGATTTATCTGTTCACCCTGGGGGACTCCTACCCATAAGTGGGTATCTGTAGTTCTCAGAGAGAATCTGATGCTTTCTCCCTGCTCATTCTGCAGATGGTCATTCTGTAGAGACTCAGCTTGACCCACTGTAATCTTCTGGATGGGATTCCTTGTTCTTTCTCTAGAACCTCTGCTTTATCTCACTGAGTTTTCACTTTTGGGGAGGGGAGAAAAGAGTAGATTGTTTGGGTATGGGATGTGTTGTGGGGGCAGGAGTCTGGGACATCTCTAAGTCTGAAAGAGCCCGATCAAGCTAAATGGTGGAAAATGAGGAAAAGTGGCTTTTGTCACTTTGTTTCCAGATGTAAATAGCACTGCCAAGCCATGCAGAGTTGGAAGAGAATTTTAGGTATATTTTGGAAATGTTAACCATATTGTTTCACCTGTGTCCTCATTCTTTTTGCTGCTTTCCCACTTGCCTAGAAACGTTTTACTTCTGGTAAAGAAGTTAATGTTTTTGTTTTTGTTTTTTTGGTTTGAGTTAAGCCTGAAGTACTCGGGACACAGATGACCGATTATAATGCGATCTTGTCAGATCTGCCCTCAAATCTGTTGAATTTTCCATACTTGTCTGGCAGCCCTGTGCTTCCCAGGCCCACATGCTGTGGCTGATCTGTTTTAATCATCAAGCTCTGGGGCTCAGTCAAGGGAGAGGTGTTGCCATTGTCAATGGAAAAGGAATAAGCATTGGGAAACCTGAGGCTAAATAAGGGTCTGGTTCCATCAGAAATAGTTCTGGGTGGTCAGGGAAAGGAGGAAGGAAATTAGTATTTACCTAATCCTACCTCACCCAGCCAGTGCCTGGACTCAGAAGTGAGGTCTCAGACTGGTTGTCCAGAGAAGCCAGAAGTGGTCAGAACCAGAGATCCAGGGTGATCTATGACCTAGAACATTGGTTTTCAAAGTGTGTTCTCTAACCAGCATCTTCTGTATCACTGGAACTTGTCAGAAATACAACTTCAGGCCGGGCGCGGTGGCTCATGCCTGTAATCCCAGCATTTTGGGAGGCCAAGGTGGGCAGATCACAAGGTCAGGAGATTGAGACCATCCTGGCTAACACAGTGAAACCCTGTCTCTACCAAAAATACAAGAAAAATTAGTTGGGCGTGGTGGCACGTGCCTGTAGTTCCAGCTACTTGGGAGGCTGAGGCAGGAGAATCACTTGAACCCGGGAGGCGGAGCTTGCAGTGAGCCGAGATTGTGCCACTGCACTCCAGCCTGGGCGACAGAGCGAGATTCCATCTCAAAACAAAACAAAACAAAACAAAACAAAACAAAACAAAAAAACCCACAAAACTTCATGGCCCTACTCCAGACTTGCTGCATCAGACAATCTGAGGGTAGACCCCCTGGCAGCTGTGTTTTACCAGGCCCTCTGGTGGATCCTGATGCCTGCATAGTTGGAGAACCACAGCCCTATCTTTAGATAGTTAAAGGGCACCAAGAACCCCAAAATCTGTCACTTAAGACTGGGACAGGGAGTGGAGTGTTCAGGTCTCACCAAAGAAAAGAAGACTTTTCCCTTCCTACCTAATAGTTAACAAACTTAGCAGATAATTCTTATGAGATCATTAAACACTCAATCTTTTTCTTTCCTAAATGGTACTGTAGCATAGCAGTGATTCATGGAATATTGTAAACCTAGAAAAATAAGTATTCGTATCCTATTTTGATATTTTAGAAATGGTTTTACATGTTTATAGCCTGATTTCATTTATGTTTGCCTTGACTTCTTTTAGAATTCCAGTCTGTAACTAGGAGTGTTATAAACATCCTTTCATCCATTTGTTTGTTCAGATATCAGGGACTGCCTGCTATGTGTTAGACCCTGAACTTAGATGAGAACACATGGTCTTTGCTATTAAAGATACATAGTATAGGGAGATGATGGAGTTCTGTTTATAATAATAATCACAGTATACCCACTTGAGGTGAATATTTGAAGATTTGGGAGCAAAGAGGATGGAGTAGCCCATCAAAGAACCTTACAAGAGGATGTCCTTGGAAAGTCTTCATGGAGAAGATGATATTTGAGGAACAGAAAGGAATGAAACATTTACCATGTAGTAGAGGTAGGAGAGAATGTTCTAGGTAGAGGGGAATACATACAGAACTATATTTGCTATAACAAACGACCACAAACTTGGTAGATTAAACAATACAAATTTATAACTGTAGATCAAAAGTCTGACGTGGGTCTCATTGGGTGTAAAATCAAGGTGTTGGCAGAGTGCATTTCTTTCTAGAGGCTTTAGGGGACAATCAATTTTTGTGCCTTTTCCAGCCAAGAAAGGCCATCTGCATTCCTTTCCTTGTAGCCTCCTCCTTCATCTTCAAAGATAGTAATGGTAGACAGAGTGCTTCTCACACTGCCATTTGTTTGGTTTTCTGGACTCATGTGATTAGGTTGGACCACCCTGAAAAACCTATGATAATCTGCCCATCTCAAGGTCGTTTATCTTAATTATATCTGCAAAGTCCTTTTTTACCATGGGGAGAAATGTACTCACAATGTTCTGAGAATTAGACCATGGGGCATCTGCAGGCCATTATTCTGCAGCCACCATGGATGCCTGAGAGTGTAGACTGTTTTAGAAAGAAAAAGAAAGCCCAGTGTAACTGTGCCAAGGCCAAGAGCGAGGGAGAGTGCTGCTGAGAAATGGAAATGGTGTGTGGCAAAATGGAACAGTGATGCTCTCAGCAGAGGTCCGAATTTTAAAAATATCAGTGGCTGACTTAATTCAGTTGATTATTTTAAAGAAGCAATTTCTTTATTTGTGGGGGAAAAATGAATGGTGCCCAGAGGGACAGGTATAGGTAAGTAGAAAACATTCCATTTCTTCTTTTTCTAGTTTTTCTTATTTTATTTATTTGTCTAACTCACTGATCCAGAAATTTATTGGGTAAGCCACTGTGAATGACAGGAGTTTGGGTGCAATAGATATGCCTTTCAATAAAAAACTAGTCATTGAATTGCTATAGTAAAAAACTTTATATTCACATTGCCTGAGGGGTACATTCAGGGTGGACACAGTGTCCCTGTGCAGTAAAATAATGGTAAATCTTGCTCACCTTCCTTTCTAACCATGTTGTTTGACCTGTGTTCTCATTCTTTTATCTGCTTTCCCAGTTAAAGATGGCACATCATAAAAGGAGACCTTGCTGGCTATTTTAAATCTCCTAACATTTAAGTCTCTCAGCTGGAAAATTATCTTCCTTAGTGCTCTGGAATGCATCTTCAAATGCTCATCAGCTGATATTTATTGAATACTTTCAGTGAGCAATAGTGGACTTTAAATTGACTGTAACCTACACACCCTTTTCTGATCCAATCTCCAGCAAATATTTTATTGTATTAAAAGCTCAGACTCTAAGAGCTTAGTATTCAAGTGCTTCATGCCTCAAAACTACCTTGATTATTGTTATTCAAAATTTTTTTTCCTTAAAAGTTCACCCCTGGGAAAGGATAAGAGGAAAGGAAAGTTAGGCAGTGAATGTAAGCTGGATCTGAGAGATAAATGTGGAGAGTGTGGAATTAAAAGAAGTAATTTTAACCAAAACTGGGAAGAATAGTAAATCATATGGTCACGTTGTGAAAGCATGGGCTTTGGAAGAAGGCTGACTTGAATTTAAATCCTAGCTCATCAAGGCAGGTGGAAATCTAAAACGAAACAGTTATTTTTTGGTAGAGACTGGAGCATGAAAATTTTAGCAATATATATTTCTGTCAGGAAAACTATAAAATATAGCCAAACGTGCCCAGAGACAACTTCTATTAAATATCTGGTTGTGCATTGCAAACCTTCTTTGGTATACTCACGGATGTTGAGGTCGTAAGTTGAAGAAGTCTATAAATAGCACTCTTCTTTCCTGCTTGAATTTATAACTAATTAAGAGATACAGGAGTCAGACTGATGAGAAATTATCTATCTATCTATCTATCTACATGTACGTGTGTGTGTGTGTGTGTGTGTGTGTGTGTGTGTGTGTGTGAACTAGCCAAGTAGAAGGGAGACTGTTCCAGGCAGAAGGAAAACCACATGCGAAGGCCCAGAGGCAAGGGGGAGCATGAAGAGTAGAGAAATTACAGACTTTTTGGTGTGTCTTAACATGAGGTACCCACAAATGAGGCCAGAGGAGTAAACAGGGGCAGATTACAAAAGGCTTTGTAGGTCACTTTAAGAGTTTTCACTTGATCATAAGGGTTGATAGGAATGTTTGAGGGACAGCTGTCAGGGCTCTTGGTGAAATCCTTGTAGCAGTTACTGTCAGACTCCACTTTCTTCTCAATAAATGCAGAGGTTGTATCTCTAACATAAGGTAAGCACTTGAAATGATGGCTGCATAGCCTGCAGTCTTGTTTCTCAGCATGAGTACTCAATGATGTAAATCCTGTCTTCATCCAGTGTTTAAGAAATAGAGTGACGTCCTGAGCCATAAGAATTGCTCACTAACTGAGGTGCTCCAGCTCTAGTGCCTGGACACAGTAGGTGTACAGCATTAGGCTTCTTTCTCTAAAGAGACTTTAAGTCTCATCAACTAGGATGGGACAATGGAACAAGTCTTTGGTCAGATAGAGAGGGAGGATGACGGTGTGGTAGCTCCTTGTGATTTCTCTGAGCTCAGGAAAACTGTGGCCAAGATGGAGGACTCTAGTCCATGGGACAGCCTGGCATCCTCACCATGACCAGCCAGCTCCATGGAGAGACTCTGGATGGTTTATTTAGTTGTTCAATCGTGTATCCTCCCATTCCTTCAAAAATACACTGACTGCATTTGCTGACTATTACTATTGAAATGTAGGTGTGCAAGGGTCTGTAATGAACATTGAGGGAGGCATATATTATCACCGTTTTGCAGATCTCAAAGCTGGCACTCAAAGAAACCAGGTGACTTCCTCATATCTTGTGGCTGTTTAAAAGGGCAGGCTCAAAGTTCTGACGCGAGTTTTCTTCTCCCTAAAGTTCAGGCTCTTAAAACACACACATAAACAAATAAGCAAAAACAAACATAAGCCCCATTGTTCTTAATAGAGGAGTTACACAAATTCTTTCTCAAAAATTGAGAAAATAATGCAGTCAAATCATTCCATCTGTCTTATGATATTATTTTGCCTTTTGAATAATTTCTAAGATGTGGAATTGTTTAGTTCAAAGGTATAGAAAATGTTAAAGCTTTACAAATGAATCTGGCAGACTGACCTCTGGAAGAGTGCCAAGTTACCTGCCAGAAATTCATGTTCTTCATTATACAATACTCTAAGAGATCACTGAGGATGTAATGAAACATACCTCTCGGTGTTTGTTTTGTCCCGACCATGAGCTCCCTGTGGTCGGGACAAAACAAATTTGAAGGGCTCTGTTTTGATCTACAGTAGGGGGGCAGGAACAATGAGGCTTTAAAAGTAGTTTAGTTCATCAAGACCCCGTAGGAAATAAAAAGAACACAATAAGAAAGCTGGGAAGAAATTTGATTTCAGTTTACTTCTGTTGCAATCAACTGTTCATTGTGAAATTTCACATAGTCATGTGTTGTGTGTTTAAGAATGAGAGTGGTCCTCTTACCAACTGCCTGACTAATGACTGACAAATATCCACCATTTGTTAATTTGGTGGAAAAAGAGTAAATCAAGCTATGTCTGAGTCAATGGACTATTCAACAGAACCGGCTGGTTCCATCCAAAGGGCTCATTTGGCACCACCATATGCAGGGTAGAAGTGCTAGAAAGAAGGCAGGCATTTTATGTAGCAAGTTGCTTAAAATAAAAACAGTGTAATGTATAGTTTTATGTCCTTAATCATAGCTAATATTTGTATTTGTCAAGCACTTATATGAAGACACTGTTCTAGCGGCTTTCTTCTCTTTATGTCATGAATGTAGGCTTTTTGCTCTGGCTGTGAAGACAACAGGCCATTTTTGGGTGGCTGGTAAGCAGGAGCAGTGACTGCTCCTCCCAAGGCAATGGGGTCCCAAAGTGCTAGGCATGGCCCCCACCGGCATCTTTTTTTTTTTTCTTAAAGCATATCATGAATGAATATGACTTGGGTCTCTCTCTCATTCTTGAATGATTTGAGATAGATTTGAAATTGTCTCACTGAGTGGCATCTTTGTGTAAATGCGCTTGGCAATCATTTTGGTCCACTCAGCAGATTCCCAGTAGGTTTGGCTCTGCAGTCCTTCCAGGTTGTTCTTCTGAGGCCAGGTCACAGGATGAGTGACCTGGATATTGACATATTGCTCTTCACAGCGACTGCAACATCTCTACTCCCATTAGCAGCCTGAGAGAGCACCCTCTGTCTACATCTCATCGACACTGGGTGAATTTTAAGAATACCCCCCACTGCCCGATCTGATGGTTCTGGAGGGGACTTGTATTAGTCAGTGTTTTTCAGAGAAACAGAATCAATAAGATGTGTGAGTGGATACAGAGGCAGAGATATAGAGACAGAGATAGAAATATAGAGATAGAGATATAGAGATAAAGATAGAGCTTATCTATCATCTATCGTCTATGAATATATATCTATCATCCTATCTATCTATCTATCTATTGGAAGAGAAAGAGAGAGACATATCACATGGATCCTGGCAAGTGAGAGATCTGTAGGGCAGACCAGCAGTCTGGAGACCCAGAGAAGAGCTGATGTTGCTAAAGGCTAAAGGCAGTCTGAATTCTTTCTTGGGGGACCTCAATCTTTTCTGCCTAAGGAGTTCAACTAATTGGACAAGACCCATCCACATTATCTTGTTTAGTTATTTATTTTTACATATTGAGGGGGTACAGGTGCAAGTTTCTTACATGAATATACTGTGTAGTGGTGAAGTTGGCCACCCACATTATCAAGGGTAATCTGCTTTACTCTCATTCTACAGATTTAAAAAGCTAATCCCATCCAAAAAATACCTTTACAGTGACATCTAGACTGGTATTTGACCAAATATCTGGGTATGGTGGCCTCACCAAGTTAATATGTAAAATTAACCATCAGGGGACATTATTCATTTTGTAAACCTCCCTGCCTCTGAGACAATGGCTTGCACATGGTAAGCATGTTCAGTGCATGTGTTTCTGACTGAACGTGTGAGTGAATGACTGAAAGAAAGATCTGTCTCTGCTTCTATCTTAGTTCTTTACCTGTATGGGATGCCATGAGGGTCAATGAGGAAAATCACAGTTGACATGTTCTACTATGTTAGAAAGAAAGATGTAAAGCGTTTCAAATTGTGTAAGAATCACATATGGATAGAATTGGGAGAGCATTCAATTTGTATGTGAATAAAGAGTTAAGCTTTTTTGTGCATAGTTGGGTAGCTTCGTTATATATATTTTATCTAAATTGGCAAATCAATTTTAAGACTGAGAGTCCTTAAAATATGCGTTTGTGTGTCAGTAAAAGTAAAGTATAAATACATAAAAAATGAGAGGCCATTGCAATCCTAAAAGATTACTGATTCAAAGTCAAAGAGAAACGACATCTAACTCCTCTGGTATATGTTACTGTTACTAGGTGGTTAACATTGCCAGCTCTGGAGCTGAATTGTCTGGGATTCTGGCTCCACTGTGTATTAGCTTCATGTCTCAGTTTTCTCCACTGTAAAATGAGAATAACAATGATCAGCCTCACAAAGCCGTTGTGAGGATTAAATGAATCACACACGGAAAATGCTGCATCCAGTGCCTGACGTATGGTAAGTGGTCGAGCAGTGTTACTCATAGCACCTCTCTTCCTACTTAACTGCTTTTACAGCCAGTTAAGAATAGAAATTACATTTTTAAATATTCCAGTTAAAAATATTTCCTATTTAAATCTATATTTAAAATACCAAATACATATTTAATATTAGTGTTTACATACTTACTATTTAAACATCTCTTAATGTTGAGAGGACATATTAAATTAGATATTAAATAAATCAAGATTTCTTCATTAGGTTTGAATTTCATAAGACATGAAATGAGATTATGACATATGGTGAATTTTTAAACATACATACAAAGAGTTTCTGGGCATATTGCTGTTTATATTTGCAAATTGGGAGCTTGTCTCCTTGTAGGATTCTACAGTTCACTCCAGTAGAAGGATCTGGCTCCTGTTTATATGTGACTATGAAATGTTTTGAGATTTCTTTCAGGGCAGACTCTGGCCTGTGGGCTCAGTTTGGCCCAATGCTTGTTTTTATATGACCCTCGGGGTAAGAATGGTTTTAACATTTTTAAATGGCTGGGAAAAACATTAAAAGATGGATAATATTTCATGATACATAAAAATTACATGAAATTTAAATTTCAATGTCCATAAATGAAATTTTGTGGGAACACAGCCACACTGATTCATTTGTGTCTTCTCTGTGGCTGTTTTTGTGCTACAACTACAGAGCTGAGTAATTTCAACAGGCTGGGAATGGCCTGCAAAGCCTAAAATATTTACTCTCTGGCCTTTAGGAGAAGAGTTGGCCAGTTTCATGCCTGTTTCATTTCAAATGTGGGAAAGCAAAGCCGAAGAGGTGAGATTCAGCTTTGTCCATTTTGGAAACTGTTACCAGGTAGGGGAAGAGATGGAAGTCTTTAAGGAAAATAAAGTTCCTGAATTTTGTGTGGATTTAACCCCTTCAAGCTCTCCTTACCTTCCAAGATAACACAAGTGAAAATACTTTTGAGAGGGAGAAGTCCTCTATGACAGAAAGGCAGATGCCTTCAGAGTTGACACCAAAACATTGTCATGGCAGGTGGGTCTGCCGTCCAGGCAGTCAAGAGGGAGCCTGTGAATGGAGCTCTGTAATGTGTGATTTTCATGAAGTCCTAATGCATTAGATAAAATGTGCCTCACCCAGTGGGAGGGTTTTTCCTTTGGATTTCCATACTCTTAGGATATAGTATTTTCAACTGTGTCAACAAGATTGATCTGCTGCAATTACTGAGATCTGCAGCACATGTTATCAACACAGCAGAAGAACTAAGAAGCCTTTCCTTAAAAATTAAAAAAAAAAAAAATTATCTTAAGCTGCCAACCATGAAATGCTTTAAAAATAGTTCTTTATATAAATTCATAAAGTGCTTATGAGAGATTCTTCCCATTTACCTGGTGTTGATAAAAACCCAAAGAACATTAAATTCGGTTTCTCTGTAGATGGAAAATGTCTGGTGGGTTTCATTCTCTGGGCAAGTCGCAGTTTGGAATTGTGCATTCTTCTGCCCATTTGAAGTTCTATTTTAGTTTTTGTTGAAATTTCTTTTTCAGCATAGTTCCTTGTTATTGTTCAGAATGAATACCCTAGAGGAATATCTTCCAGAAGTCTTGTGTTTTAAACATACTGAAGTAATGAAATGTGATAACTTGGTACACTGTAGTTTGGATTTTGCATAGCACACTATGATTTTGGACTTCTGTGTTCTGATAGCTTGGTCATGAGCTGAAAGGGCTCAAAGCTATTGCCCTTCAAAGTACAGTGCTGCTGAATAACCCAAATGTCAGCCCTGCAACACTGGAAAAGCAGCAGCAGTTGAATTAGCAGAATGCATTTGAGATGCATCCATGTAAATGAGTTTGAGATTCATCCGTTCACCTTTTGTAAACCAGTTGACAAAAGAAAGAATAATTGTGCAGAAAAGGCAGTTTTATATTTTTATAATAATGAAAAAAATGAGTAAAAGTTTTTAAGAACAATTGAGATGACTAGGTAAATTGACAAGATTAGAAACTGTGAGAATTGCTTTGGGGAGTGCAAAGGCTACTGTGGTCCAGCCATACTGAGCTCTCATAAGTACCATGTACTGAGACCTGTCCATGTCCTTTCCACACATTAGCTCATTGATCCTCACCATGGCACTCCAGGTGGGAGTTACTAGCTGCATTTTGTAAATAGAACTTCAGGCACTAAGAGGTTAAACAACTTGCTTGGGGTCACACTGGTCCTAGGAGTAGAGACAGGATCCAAACCTAGCACCTGGCTCCAGAAAATCAATGAGGCTAAGTAAAATTTACAAGCAGGTCAAAACAAGACTAGGAAGAAAGGACACTTTAGGAGGTTGAGAGACAGGGCAGAGAGAGTTGGCTTGGACCTCACATTCAGGCTTTGGACATTTCTTCCAAATGAGAGTATATAAACACGTCTGACATTTTTTGGGTGATTTTATAAAAAAATTACTTTATATATATGTTGTATATATAGCATAAACTATATATTTTGGTATATATAGCATATATAAAATTATATTTACAAAAATATGTAGTATATGCTATATATACAAACAATTGATAGAATATATTATATATACAAACATATAATGTATGATATATAAAGTATATACTATATTAAAAATATAAATGTAGTATAATTTTTGTCATCTTTTTAGTGTTTTTAATAAAATGAGACCCTAAAAAAATTGGAAGTACTGCATTTCTGTCTTCCCCTGAGAGGTCCTATAATATATTATTGAAGTAATATCACTATTTAATACATAGAATCAATAAAAACCTTGCATAATGGGTAGTTATTTCACTTTTTAGTATTTCACCTTGCAGTATCAATTACATAACATTAATTCTGTTCATTTAAAATATTCCAAAATAAATATATGACTATGTCCTGATTGTTTTACTCAAAAATGAGATTATTAAGAGAATGAAAAGACAAGTTATAGACTTGGAGAAATCTTTGAAAAACACTTATTTGATCAAGGACTCATATCCCAAATCTACAAAGAATTTTTAGAACTCAACGATAAGAAAACGGCTCAATTTTCAAAAAATGGGCAAAAGGTCTGAAAAGATACCTCACCAAAGAAGATATACAGATAGCAACCATGGAAAGATGGATAGCATAATCTCTCATTAGGGACTGTAGATTAAAACAGCAATGAGATACCACTACACATCTACAATTCAGTACGCGGACACCAACCAAATGCTGGTGAGGATGTGGAACAACATGAACTCTCATTCATTTCTGGTGGAAATGCAAAATAGTACAGCCACTTTGGAAGACAGGATGCTTGTTTCTTACAAAACTAAATATACTCAAACCGTTTAATCTAGCGACTATATTTCTTGGTATTTGCCCAAATGAATCGAAAACTGAAGTATATTAAAACACCTGCTCGTGAATGTTTACAGCAACTTTGCTTATACCTGCCAAAACTTGGAAGCAACCAAGATGTCCTTCAGTAGATGAATGAATAATTGATGATACATCATACAATGAAATATTTTTTTCAGCGATAAAAGGAAGTGAGCTATCAAGCCATGAAAAGACATAGAGGAAACTTAAATGCATGCCACTGTCCCTCGGTATCCATGAGGGATTGGATCCATGCGGTTGACCCTTTGGAATCTGTGCATGTGGAAAGTTGCCTCTTTCACTCTGCATCCTCGGATTTCATGTCCCTTAAGGCTGTTTTTTTTTTTTTCAGATGTTAGTTGAAACTGCAGATGCGGAACTATGGATATAGATGGCTACTGGCTGTGGGATCCTGAGTGATTTACCTCCGTGTTTTTCATCTCTAAAATGGAGGAAAAGGCCAAACCTACCATTAATAGATCTGTGAGGATTAAATTAAGATACATAAAGTGCCTCACATATGATAAGCAGACAAATGATAAACTTTTACTTTTCTCTTCCAATGGAATTGGAGGAGCATTAAGGCTGTTACAGGCTTTGTACTCCTTATCCTAACTCTTCCACCACCACCAATTTAAGGAAAGTAGTAAGGAAAAGTTGAGTTAGAGGCAGCTGTGTACTAACGGGTAAGAGGCAACTAAATCTTTAGTTCTGTTTGAGCTGGTGAAAACAAGGCACCTCTCCTTACAGAGTCCCCATAGAAGTCATTGTTTCGAAGTAGAAGTGTGTGCATGTATTTTTTGGCGCTTATTTCTCTTCTTCAAATAGAAGAAAGTACATAAGGAGGCAGAACCCACAAATAAATTCAAAACATTTAATGAAACCTCTGACACACACACATACACATGTCATGTATACACAGCAATTCAGCTCAACTGCAGGTAAATGAAAACATGCAGTTCTCCCCTATAGATATTTCCCATGTTGGCTGGAACAGTCTGCTTGTAGCCAAGTGGCCACTTGTGTTATTTACTCTTCTCCTGTTCTGCTGGTGAAGAAGGCTGTGAACCCCCCTTCCAGTCCAGAGAAAGAGTCTCTGAGTGGTCAGCAGCAACAGTACACGCAAGAGACCATTCCCCAGGGACCCGTCAGGGAAGGCACATCTGAGTGAGTGCTGGATGAACAAAGGGACACTAATATGCTATCAAAAGGTGAGTCTTGGGCTAATAGAACTTCTCAGAGAATTGCCTTTACTGAGTTATATTTTCCTGCAATATTGCCTGCTTTTATGGAGGAAGAGAGAGACAGGAATTACTTGAGCAATCCTGTATCTTTGGTGAAGCCTGCACACCAATTTGATTGATTTCTTGGTCAAGAAATAAATAACAACAGATGCTGTGTATAACTTAAAGCCCCAATAGTTTTAGTCTTTAGTTAATTAATAATATTTTTATTTTCTGCCTTAGGTGGAAATCTTTAATCAATCTTCTAACTCAGAAATTTGGTGCTTAGAGACCTTTCTTCTATCATCTTTTTCCCTAAGTGATCTCTATTCTTTATGATCCTTAAATGTCTTAAGCACAATCTAGTCTATGAGCCCCTTCAAACCCTCTCAAAAGCTGGTAAGAATAAATCTTAAGTAAATGTAAAAATAGTATCATATCCTCAAGTGGGCAGAGATTCTCCAAACCTCTTGATCTCAACCCTTTTGTTTAAATCACAGAGACATTTGGTTTTAGAACTGGAGGAGTCCTATATTACAGATTTTTTTCCTGAAAAAAATGGGAAGAATAATAATAGTACCTACTGGGTAAGATTGTCAGAAGAAGTAAATGACATAAAGTGTATAAAAAAGGCTTGGGCTAATGCTTGATCCCTGATAAATGCTCAATAAATGGCACCTTTTATTGTAATTTTCTTTCACCAGGATCGTTAGCATGTTCTATTATAAATGCTCTAGGTCTGCAGTAATAAAGTAGCTGCAGGGCCCATGTGACTATTTAAATTTAAATTAATTAGGATAAAACAAAGATGAAATTTCAGTTTCTCAGTTGCTTTAGCCACATTTCAAGGGCTCAATACCACACATGGCTAGTGGCTACCATGCCAGGCAGTGAAAACATAGAACCTTTTCATCATCACAGGAAAATTTCATGGACAGTGCTGCTCTAGAGTATATCAACGGCATTGGAAATTCATAAGCCAAGAGTGTCTTTCAAATATCAGCTAATTAATGAACTAATATCATGTCAGATATCACCTCTATAACATTTAAAAATACTTATTGTGCTATTATGAATAGTGCTGCAATGAAGATGAAATCAACCTAAATGCCCATCAATGACAGACTGGATAAAGAAAATGCAGTACATATACACCATGGAATACTATGCAGCCATAAAAAAGAATGAGATCATATCTTTCACAGGAACACCAATGCTACTGTTATTCTTAGCAAACTAATGCAGGAACAGAAAACCAAATACTACATGTTCTCACTTATAAGTGGAAGCTAAAAGATAAGAACCTATGAACACAAAGAAGGAAACAGCAGACACTGGATTCTATTTGAGGGTGGAAGATGGGAGGAGGGAGAGGAGCAGAAAAGTTAACTGTTGGGTACTGGGCTTAACACCTGGGTGATGAAATAATGTATACAACAAACCCTCAGGACATGAGTTTACCTTTGTAACAACTATGTAACAAACCTTCATACGTACCCCCTGAACCTAAAATAAAAGTTAAAAAAAAAAAAAAAAAGGAAAAAAATCTCATTGTGAGCCAGATATGGTGGCTCACGCCTGTAATCCCAGTACTTTGGGAGGCTGAGATGGGCAGATTGCTTGAGTTGGATGGCAAACCCCATCTCTACAAAAAGTACAAAAATTAGCTGGGCATGGTGGAGCACACCTGTAGTCCCAGCTACTTGAGAGACTGAGGCGGGAGGATCACTTGAGCCTGGGAGGCGGGGGTTGCAGTAAGCTGAGATCTCACCACTGCACTTCAGCCTGGGTGACAGAGTGAGACCCCATCTAAAAAATAAAAATAAAAATACTAATTGTGAGATGAATTAAGATAAACCTATAATAATAGAAAATGACTAGAAGATTAGATGTTTATCTAGCTGGTAAAATTAATTGGGTGAAAGAAAATTACAATGCATTGCTATTGCTTTTCCAATTTGTAAAAGTTGTCTAAGAATATGCATGGAGAGTACATACATGAGCATGAATGTCTGATTCTGCCAGAGAAGCTTAAACATATATGGAATTGTGAGATACAGTAAAGGAAAGGAAAACCTGGCATCATCTTGGCAACAGGCTGAGGTTTTTTCTAGGGGGACCCTGGGACCCCTAGATGCACTGGCCTGGTACGGTAGCCACTAGCCGTGTGTGGTATTGAGCCCTTGAAATGTGGCTAAAGCAACTGAGAAACTGAAATCTTAGCTTTGTTTTATCTGAATTAATTTAAATTTAAATAGTCACATGGGCCCTGCAGCTACTTTATTACTACAGACCTAGAGCATTTATAATAGAACATGCTAACGATCCTGGTGAAAGAACATTGCAATAAAAGGTGCCATTTATTGAGCATTTATCAGGGACCAAGCATTAGCCCAAGGACCTGGGAGAGTTTATTATATATTGCTCTCAACTGGTGAAGGGGAGTTTATAGATATTTGGTGCAATTTCAGGGCACATCCAGCCAACAATGAATTACGTTAATATAACTGGTGAACAGTAAACTGTGATCTGTAAAAGCAAAATGAACAACTGTTGCTTATTTACAATGTACATGGAATAATTTTTATCACATGCTAAATTATTTTGGGGAATGTATTTAATTAGAAAGTTATCTTAACATTTAGATTCTAGTTCAGTGATTACCGCGTTATGGGCTCAATAAACATTGGTGAACTTTGTCTTTGAGATTTTAGAAATGGTTGGCAGAAATGATGCAACATGGCATTGTTTAAATGGTGGGTGGTAACCAATTAGTGATTATGGAATCAGTTTAGTGGGTCATGACCAACATTTAAAAAATGAAATGGAGTGAATAGAATGGAAAATACATTGCATGTATCAAGGGAAAATATTGTGTTATAAAATGTCTGCTTTAAGTATATATGTATGGGCATACAGAGTCACAATGAATTTTTTTATTCTCCATGGATTGTGGTAAAAAAATGTTTAAAAGCGACTGATGTAGAGGAAATTCGAGTACCAATTGGTTAGTTGAACCCTGTGTTGGTGATGATAATGACGATGATGACAAAAACAGCTACAGTTTGACTGTTTACCATAAACCAGTACTTTTTCTTTTTTTAAACACAAATTATTTT
Organism: Piliocolobus tephrosceles; assembly: GCF_002776525.5. Taxonomy (NCBI): domain Eukaryota; kingdom Metazoa; phylum Chordata; class Mammalia; order Primates; family Cercopithecidae; genus Piliocolobus; species Piliocolobus tephrosceles. The sequence goes on along the minus strand of NC_045440.1, from coordinate 105,406,169 downwards.
TTTATTTGGAAAATGCTTTATATAATTCAGTTATATAATAAAGAATAATATGTAACGGTTTTCTAATTTCATTTTCATAGGCAGCCGGTATGGTAGGTGCATAACATTCCCAGTCTATTTGTGAGCTATGTGCCTTTCAGTGAGGTTAAAGTGCAGTTCCCAAGGTCACACAGCCGGTAGAAGTTGAGATGTGATTTGAACTGACTCTGCCTCTAGGGTTAATGGACTAGTTATACTTTAAGACCCTGTAGAACAAGGTAGTTCTCAACTGCTTGATCACTGCTTACTGACACTGTCATAGAGCATGGCAAGAAGAAATGAAACTAAACTTGATTCCTTCTAGTTATGGGCCCCTGGTCTTATGGCAGCGGTGCATTACTGTAGAAAGTCCTGGGTTTAGAAATAGACATTGAGGTTTGAGTGTGATGTTGAACAATTGCTAACCTTTTTAGTCTTGATTTTCTTCTTGATTTCCGTTATTCTTTTTTTGTAGAGCTGTTGTCCAGTCAGGGGCTAGTGCACTTAAATGCACCTACTGTGCACTTCCCATGTACTAATGCATTGAATCCTCACGGGACTCCACCTAGTGGTCCTGCTAGCATCCCTGTTCTACTGGTGTCCAAACTGAAGCCTGGAGAGGACCAGTAAGTTGCCCAAGCGCACACAGCTACCATGGAATTCATCCCATGTAGACCTGCTCCTGAGCTATGCTCTTAGCTATATGCTCTTAACTGTGGCACAAACAAGATCATCCCGAAATGTTAAAGGAGTTCTTCAAGTTTCCCCCTCAAGTCTTTGGACACCTGTCGGAGTCCCTTCTGACTCTCCAAGGAAGTGCTTCCTAGCTTGCAGAAATGTCCACTCAATAGTGTCATACCATCTCTCTTCTTGCCTGCTTACTCCATTTGTGGAATGAAATATGGCCTCACCCTTCTCATGCCTGTAGAAGTTATGCTAAGGTTTCCCTCAGCCCAGAGAAGCAGTTTCCCAAATGTGCCTCTCTTCCTAAACCCATTTCGGTGTGTCCTCACATTTCCTAGCAAGGATTAACTATTTTTATTTGCTTATTCATAAATAATAACTTTACAGCAGCTCCAATTATCTTTCTGAATTCCTCTTCTGTTTCTTCCAGTCTTTGTTAGGCTTAAATTTATCAGACTTAAATTCTCAAAAAAGAACTTTTTAAAAATAATCCATGTAGTAATGTTTCAAGTGTTGTTTTAACATAATTCTGCTTAAAATGAAGGTCATCACTGGCTGCAAGTAAGTGAACATATGTTAAAATTTCATGTGTTGGTGCTCAGAGTTCTGATACCATTTGAATTTCAAGAATTTGAGGCAAACTAGAGTCTTTGAACAAATGCTCAAATTATTTTTCTTCTTAGTAAGAATGTAACCAGAGTGCTTGTCCCAGGACTTAGGCTATCTTCTTTCTGGCTTGACCTTTACTTCAGGTAGGGAGAGGGAAGCAAAGAAAATGAGCAGTGGTGGAATGTTCTCCTTCCAAGCCCCCTAACACCAGCCTGACTTCATACAACACATACAGCTAATGCTGCTGCTTCTGCTGCTACTTCCCCTCCCCCCAACCCCCTCCCCCTCCCTCGCCACCCTCCTCCCTTCCCCTCCTCCTCCTCTTCCTCCTCCTCCTTCCCCTCCTCTTCCTCCTCCTCCTCCTTCTTTTTCTTATTCTTCCTCTTCTTTTCATTTCCTGTCTGTAATGGAGATGAACAGCTCCTAACTGACCGCCTAACATTTTACCTTTTATACTTCAAGTCCCATTCTTGTTCACTCCTTAATAGTCTCAATTCTTTTGACCTTTCCTTCTCCATGCCCCCAAATCCTCAGCCTTTATTTTACAGCATTTTGCTTGCATCCAGATTTTCAACCTATTAATGTTAGTCTGTTAATGTTTAGTCAAGAATACAGATGCTTGCTGTGTTAAGGGCAAGATAGCCATCAACTCTATGGAAACAATTACAGAAGGCAGCAGGAAGAACATCAAAAATGAAACAAAACAAAAAACTAAACAAATTTTAAAAAATCAGATCTCTTTCATGCTAAAGAAGAGTTTCCAAAGCTTAAACTTTAATAAATTATCATCCTCAAATGGAAATGGGTGAAGAACACACATGAGCCCTACACGCATTGGGAAATACAGTTAACTGCTCTTAACCGTTAGGTGAAGTTCAGAGATGAATATGACCTCCTTGTGTGAGAGGTGAGGTTATACTTTGGTCTTAATGCATTGACAGAGCAGATTGAAGATAAATCTCAATTTATCTTCAGCTGTTTTGGCTGGAGTGGTATGTTGGCTACTTTCTTCATGTTCTCCTCTTCCTTTTACCTACACAACTGGACTGCATCTGGCTCTTCCACATTGGAATGGAAAGATAAGAGGAGCCAGAAGTTTTGACTTGGTGTCACTGTTTTTAGATAGCCTTGAACTCTCTGGGGCCTGGCAGGTGCATGTAAGGCTAACATTTTTCCTTCTGGATGTTTCTGTGGATTTTTCAGAGACTACCCACCCCCTAACATCTCCCAACCCCCCTGCTTTCTGCCCTTACCCTTTGCCACCCTGATCACTGGGTTTTCATCTCTAGCTTCTGTGATGCGGATAACGTGCCCTCTCTCCTCTGGCTCTTCACTGATTCCTTCTTCACTTCAAGGAGACTGGTTGGTAGTCACCTCCAGCTTTCATTAGTTGGGGGTCTCATAAAATGTCCAGGAGACCCGACAAGACATAACCTAATGTGACCTCACACCAGCTCTCTCATGAGTGGCTCACTTCTGGTCTGTAGGACACATCCAGGCATCCTCTGCACTCAGAAACTTGGATACCAACACAGCTACCTCTCCTTGAGCTCATGTCAGCAGGCACAGGGTATCACCTGCTTTAGGATCTGCATCCACCAAGTCTTCCAAATTGTAGGAGCCCCATGTGAAGCTCTCTGAGTGGTCCCATTGAATTCCCCTTCTCCAGGCTTGAAGTGAGAATAGACTCTCTCTAACCCTTTCCCAAGGGTTAAAGTACAGCTTTCTCCAAAGAAATCCTTCTCACAAATTCTTTTCTCAGTAGATTTTCTCTTGTCTCTGACTTTGATATTCTTGTTGTGGGTGAGAGATCTCTGTCTTCTAACTGGCTCTTGATCATTAACTTTGAAATTCTGCCTTGGAGTCTATTAATCTCCAAACTGAGATATAAAAATTTCCCATTTTGGCATCCTGTTATACAAATAACAAGTACACCAAACTCTTTGAGGACTGTGTGTACTGTTAGGCCTAGACCAAGCTTTGCTAGGGCAACATTTGCTCTCAAGGGATTTTAGCAGGGAATTCTTCCTTGGGGAAAAGCCTATTTTAAAAACCGTCTACCCAATAGGTAATGCTCTGATGGGTAGAGCTTGCCGCCAAATGGTTTAAAATCCATCCTATAATAGTAGGTGATTTGACTTTTTTGGTTAAAAAGAGAAAACATTTTTCTTTGATCAAAATATCCAAGATCATTAATTGAGTGCTAGCGGCTGAGGCATTTCCTCTTGATTGTTGCCTTTGCATTCAGACTGCCTGTGTGGTTTCCAGCTTCCCTTTTGGACTGGAACAGGCCAAGTGGAGAATTCTGAGCTCAAAAATCAACTAGGATGGCAATTTTCAGAAAGCAGTTCTGATTGCTTTGACTTTCTCTTTAGCTCCTCCTGCCTTTGTTCACTGTCTGCATTCCCTGTATCAAACTGGCTTTGAAAGAGCCTCCTACTCTCTAGGCCTTTGGTCATTACAAGTGAGTGGCCCCAGTCATCTGTGGTTCACTGTGGGGGTTGTGTTGGGCCATTCTGTTAGGCCTGCACAGAGTTTTAAAAGGCAGGTCATCTCAGCTCCTCTGGTTCACCTTAGATCCCGCAATTCCTGCATGCTAACTGTACACATCCTGCAGGCATTTGGGCTTTACTTCTTGGATCTTCTAGTACATCTTCCAGTGTGAATTAAGGTAAACTCTCTGAAACAAACCAACATGCCTTTGTGTTATTGGGAGATAAGGTCGAGTGTTTTTAGTTGTAACTTTCCTTTCCTTTTATCAATGATTTGTTGTTGTTGAGGAGGAGTGACTTTTGGAAATACTTGACAAGATAGAAAGGAGACATTGGGTGTGTGTCACTATGTGGCACAAAGGCTGCAAAGGTGAAGAATAGAGACAAAAGAGTGCAGATAATAAAAGAAAGGAGATAAGTAGATATTTACTCAGATATGCTTTTTTCCCCTACCAATAAGAGTTGTTCTTTAAAACCTGAATTGAGAAATTAGCAGAATAGGTGAGAGATGACTGAGAAGGTGTTTTGGCCCATGGTACTTTAATGGGACAGAAAACTACCCTGGGAAAATATGCCTGTAACCGCCCCTTAAACTTTTACAGGGTATAACGACATCAGCGCCCAGAAACCTAAACTCCTCCTTCAGACCACAGCAGCCCTGTCATAGGGAGCTTCCCATTGGCTTGGTGGTGTAATCTTTGACTGGAAAGTGTCATGTTATGAGTCTGGCTCTGTTCTGAAGATGGATGCCTGTTTGTGCTCTAGACTGGGATGGAGGCTATGTAATGCTGATCGTAGTGGTAGGAACCCACTTGGGTCTGTGTCCTCATCTCAAACCCAGAATCCTGTTGGACAAAAGGAAGCAACCATACTCCTGCTCAGGCCGGGATCCTTTCTGGAGTATGCAGCAAGCTCATTCATTCTTGCCTGTTTTCCCCCATTCTAATCAGGATAACAACTACAGGCTGGGTGGGCGTTCTTCCCCAGCTACAGGTTACCTTTCTCTAGGTTGATACACAAACTCTTTATTGCAGTATCTGTTGAAACCTTAGATTTCTTTCTTTCTTTCTTTGTCTTTTTTTTTTTTTTATTTGAGACGGAGTCTCACTCTGTCACTCAGGCTGGAGTGCCGTGGTGTGATCTTGGCTCACAGCAACCTTCACTTTCCGGTTTCAAGTGATTCTTCTGCCTCAGCCTTCCAAGTAGCTGGGATTACAGGCATGCACCATCATGCTTGGCTATTTTTTGTGTTTTTAGTAGAGATGGGGTTTCACCATGTTGGCCAGGCTGGTCTCAAACCTTAGATTTCAATTGTAGTAGCATGTTACAGTAAGAAGTGAACAAAGCCAATTTTGCTTTGCTAGTCTGTTTAGATAATGTAATTGATAAAAATAGCAATAAATGTGTATCCAATCCTTACTATAAGCTAGTCTTTATGTAAACTCATTCAATGCTCACAAACCCCTAGGAAGTACATGTTATTGCATCCCTGTTGTCTTAGTTCCTTTTGTGTGCTGTAAAGGGATACCTGAGAAAAATGGTTTATTTGACTCACAATTCTGATGGCTGGAAAGTTCAAGATTGGGCATCTGGAGAGAGAGAGTCTCAGGCTGTTTAGACTCATGGTGGAAAGTGAAGGGGATCAGCCATGTACAGATACCACATGTGGGGAGAGGAAGTGTTTGGGGGTGGGTAGGTTGCTGCTCACGTGGGAGCTGAGTAAGAACTCAACCTGAGGAGGAGCATTAACCTATTCATGAGGGATCTACCCCCTTTCCAAACACTTCCCACGAGGCCCCAACTCTCAACATCACCACACTAGGGATTTCGTTTTGACATGAGGTTTAGAGGGATGGACATTCCAGTCATAGCACCTGTTTTACAGGTGAGTAAACTGAGGCACAGAGAGGTCCAGGAACTGGACTGAGCTCATCTAGTAAGTGGCAGAATAGGGAGCCAGTCCCAGGCAGTCTGACTCCAGAATCTTAGTTCCTATTCACTACTTCCCAAGCTCTATCATATTAATGATGTAAAATTCAAATGAGATTGTATATGAAAGTTAAATAAACTCCAAACTGTGAGACAAATGTCAGTGATTGCTCTCTTTTAGACTCCTTGGGGTGAATGTTATAGATACAAATGTCTTCCCTCTAAACTGTGTTATTTCTTTTCTGAAGATAGTGCAGATGTGATAAGGAACATCAGCAACCCATATTCTAACAATCATCATTTATTCCTTTTCTATTGCTGTGTAAGAAAATTACCACAATATAGGGGCTTTGGCTTAAACAACATACATTTATTATCTCAGAGGTCCCGGAGTCAGGAGTCCGGGTACAGAGGACCTAGCACAGGCTAACTAGTTCCTCTACTGAGAGTCTCACCAGGCAGAAATCAAGGAGGTAGCAGGGCCTGTGAATTCTCATCAAGGCTCAGGTTCCTCTTTGTGTTGGCAGAATTCATTTCCTTGCAGTTGTAGGCCTGAAGTCCCTGTTTTCTTGCTCGCTGTTGGCTGGGGTCCTTGCTTAGCTTTTAGAGGGCTCCTGTGATTCCTTGCCAAGTAGCCCCCATAGGCAGGTTGCAATACAGATGTTTGCTTTTTTCAAGGACAGCAGGAGTATGTCTCTCTGACTTCTGATCCCTCTCTAGTTGGCTAGTATGGAGTGACTAGATCATCACCATTTGCCGTATAATTTAACCTAATTGAGGAAGTGACCATCCTATCATTCTTACAGAGTCCACCCACACTCAAGGGGAAGAGATGATATAAGATGTGTACCCTGGAGGGCCATTCTAGAATTCTGCCCACTGTGATCATTGTGATTTTGAAGCTCCTGGGGGTTTCAGCCACATGGCTAAAGTGAGTTGTGGGAAAATTGTGGAATAGTTTACTTATGAATATTGATGTACCACTGAAATGTATTCATGTGCTATTCCGGTGAATGCTGTAGAAACTGGAGCCCTGCCACTTAGGGCTTCTAGGGGCTTTGCTGCTATGGGAATAATCAAGGCCACCAAATGCCAGGTGGTGTAAATTGCCAAAGCGGTTCCTGGACTTGATCCTGATGAAAGTTGATGCAGCATCCTTGCTGGCTTACAGGCTCACTGTGTTTCTCATAGACTCTGCAAGCCCCATGCAGAGCATTGTGTGATGAACATGTCTTATCCGGAGCAGGGATTGTTCTTTGAGAGAATATAATTATTGCCTCTGTCTTGCCGACCCATCAGCAATTGTTTTCTTTCCTTGTGGCGTGGGCAGAGTCTGTGTGGGAAGGTGCTGGTTTAATTTGTCACATCTCACTTGTTCTTTTCCCAGGGGCAATGTAAATCTCAAAATCGATTCAGTTGGGAATTACCATTAGGAGCTCCAGGGTCAGTTTGGTATAGTAAGGCAAAGGCTGTCTGGAAATCCCAGTGAGTCACGTGGCATAAGGCCCTGTGATAGGCAGCACTCTTCTTCCCAGACTGGAATTTTGTGTGTGAAGCTTAAATTCCTGTAAACTGATAAACTGAGATGACTTATGAGTGAAAGGGGAGAAGTAAAGACACCTTATTTGGATACATGGTGGGCTCTTTGAAACCTCTGATATTGACATAATAAAAATCTTTTATTGATGTGAAATGTTTTTATTTATAAAGTGCTATCAGTTCAGGTCCAGGATTGTTTACTCTTCTGTTTCTTCATGAAAGCAAACCCAACATCTCATAGTAATAAAGGAGGTATACCAAAATGAAGTGCTTCAGTGTGTTCCCAGATGGTCATGCTAAGAACTGGGTCCTCTCAAGTTCTAGGCTGAAGGCAGTGACCTATCAGGAATACTTGAGTTGGTACCAATAACATTTGTGTATTTGTTATTGCAAGTGTAATATATGTTAGATGTAAAAAATAACATTGGAAAATTAGAAGAAAGGAGAAAGTAAAAATGCCCTTAATCTCAACACCTAGATATAGCTCCTGCTATTTATATTTATATCTCTAGGAGATAGCTCCTGTTAGTTTGACATATATAATACATGTATGATATGTGTATTACATCTATCTATACACACACCAAATATATACAATATCTACAAACTACAATTTGGTAGCTTCATTTAAAAACATTTTACAGGTATATTTTGAGATTTTTAACATGTTCTTAAATATTCTTCTATAGTATAATTGTATGTTGGTTAAGAGCATGGAATCTGGGGCCAGATTGCCTGAATTTGAATGAATACTGGCTTAACACTATTTGATTTCATGGCCTTGGGCAAGTTACTTAACTTTCTATGCCTTTCTTTTATCTCTGTAAAATAGGGACAATAATAGTACTTATCTCATAGAATTATATTAAAGATTAAATGAGTTAATATATTTATAAATTGCTTAAAATAGAGCCTGCCTTTTAACAGTGCCATATAACTGCTTGCTTTTGTTAATGGTTATGTACAAGTCCATCTTCTGAGGGAGCTGTAATTTATTTAACTTACCCATTGTTTGATATTTAGGTGTTCCCAGTCTTTATTATTACAGATTATAAAACCTGTACACATGCTTTTTTGTGTGCTGATTAAAAATTTTTTTCTTTAAGTTACATTATAGGAAATAAAGCTTCTCGATCAAAATATATTAATCTTTTTCAGATTTCTGTTACTTTTTTGGCAAATTAATCTTATAAAAAGTTGACCAATTGGCACTTCCCCCTGCGGTATTGAGTGTGTGTTTCCCCTTATCCTCATGTGTCAGGGCAATGGTAGTATCTTATATTTTATATTTGTTGTTGTTTTTTTGAGATAGAGTCTCACTCCATCACCCAGGCTGGAGTGCAGTGGCATGACCTCAGCTCACTGCTGCCTCTGCCTCCAGGATTTAAGGGATTCTCTTGCCCCAGCCTCCTGAGTAGTTGGAATTACAGGCATGCACCACCACGCCTAGCTAATTTTTGTATTTTTAGTAGAAATGGGGTTTCACCATGTTAGCCAGGCTGGTCTCAAACTCCTGACCTCAGGTGATCAATCCTCCTGCCTTGGCCTCCCAAAGTGCTGGGATTACAGGCATGAGCCACCATGCCCGGCCTCTTATGTTATTTTGATTGGCATTTCTTTGATTGCAAGCTAGATGTATATTTTTCCATGTGTTTCGCAGTTTACATTTATTCTTTATAAATTATTGCTTCCTGAACTTTACTTATTTTTACTTTTCTAAGTGAAAAAATATATAGTGACATATATATTATGCCATATATATATATATATATATTTATTTATTTATTTTTTCTGTCGCCCAGGCTGGAATGCAGTGGTTAGATCTCAGGACACTGCACACTGCAGCCTCAAACTCCTGGGCTCAGTGATCCTCCTGCCTCAGCCCCCTGAGTAGCTGGGACTACAGATGGGCATGATTATACCTGGCTAATTTAATTTAATTAATTACTTTTTTTTTTTTTTTTTTTTGTAGAGATGGGCCTTGCTATGTTGACCAGGCTGGTTTTGAACTCCTGGCCTCAAGCAGTCTTCCTACCTTAGCCTCCCAAAGCGCTGGGATTACAGGTATGAGCCACCATTCCTGACCAGCTTCTGATCTTCTACTAGAGATATTTTGTCATGGTCTCTGTGTTCTTCAAACTGTTTATTATTATTATTATTATTATTATTATTTGGCTATGTTTCTATAGCAACAATATGATTTTGTGATATAAGTAACATGTGCAATTAGTTGGGGAAAGGGTTGCCATGAAGGTCGCTAGAAATGGTGCAAGAACATGACCATGTCCTGCCTCTGCAACTTCAGAAATCATTTTGAATGAGGAGCCTTTTGTGGATGAAATTCTATTAGTGAAAATTTTTATCTTTGCAATTGTGGTAAATATTGTAACTACCTGGGAGAGAATCTTTTGGTTCCTTAAAGAGATAAGTAGTTACCTAATGAGAAACTGTCAGTAATCTCATGGACATGTGGAAGAATATTTATTTTTAAAAGCCTGGTCAAGCAGAGGGCCTCAGGAACAAACAATTCACTCTTTTAATTAGTTCCTGGATTCTGTTGCCTTTCTCTGGACTATGGAGACCTCTGGCTACACAGTGCACTGTTACTGAGTGTTGGACCTCAACAGAGGTTGATATTCTTTGTGTTTTCTGATTTTCTCCATGTGAATTATTGTCTCATGGCAGGCTAAAGCAAGTGTGATACAAATATATTTTTAAAATAACATAAAAACATTTAAACTTTGGAAGAGGGAGGGAATGTGTTCTGTTCTAGAAAATAGACCACTATCAATGGGTAAAAGGTCACCATTTTGGGTTAATATAAGGAAGAACTTTGTTATTACAAGAAGAGTCCCCCCATAGCATGGCTCACCTTTTTGAAGCAGTCACTGAGATTCTTCCAGCAGAGACCAGGTGATCAAAAAGTATGTTACTGAATTTAAGATGAAAAAGGTGGGGCCCATGCACTGGGTGAGACCTTGCACTAGGTTACTTCTAGTATCGTTTGCAACCCTTGGAGATTCTACACTTACATAAGATTTTTAAAACCATGTGTGTACTTATCTAAAGTGAAATTCATAGAAATAGAAAATAGGATGGTGGTTACCGGGGCTAAGGGCAGGGGGAAAAGGAATGTTATTGTTTATTGGGTATAGACTTCAGATTTGCAAGATGAAGAAGTTCTAGAGGTTCATTACACAACAATGTGAATACAATGAACACTACTATACACTTATAAGTGTGCCTACTGTGAGATTAGCCCTAGGCCAAGCACTGTCAGGGACACATAAATTTAAGACAGTCCCTGCTTTCAGTTGTCTCACGGTCCACTTCTGCTATTAAACCAAGGATGCTGAGCAGCAGCCCAGAAGCCCACACTAGCCAACCATGATGTCATCACTGCCATTGCCATTGAAGGCACTGCCAGAAGCCCAAAGAAACAAAAACACTCCTCCCTTCTTCCAGTCTTACAATATCCTGCTAGTGCTCCCATGACAAAGCCCAATAAGAAGCCAATTGGTGAGTTATTCTGAGAAATGTGTGCTACTTTCTTTCCCCATCAGCATAGTGGAAGGTATAAGGATGAATGTGAATTTGGGTTGGCAATACACTGTTAGGCACAGTCCACCCCTTTGTCTCCTTTTCATCTATACACAGCCCTCCACCCATATATAAACTTGACAAAGCAACAACAGCAACAGTATAATGCTTCTGTTGATGCAATTATCCTTTGTACAAATGAAGCCATGCTCACTAGTTCCCTGATAAGGGGGATACGAAGTGCCATTAGTCGGTGCATTTACATTTATATGTTGATGATGTTAATTCCCCTTACAGGTTAATCAAAATCCCATTTATCATGTAACTTACAAGACTAAATTGTAAAGTTAACCACCTAGTTTGTAGTTAACTTATATGACACACTCCTTGTATAACAGACACACTTGGGGAAAGGAAAAAGGGGAAAGTGAGTTCTATCCACAAATATGTACAAGGAAGAAAATATACATAGTTGCTATAGTCCTCACTTCTGTAGCTGATCACAAAGCTGCGCGCGCGCGTATGTGTGTGTATTTAGAGGGAGGAGAGAGAGAGCAAGCAAGAAAGAAAGATCTAGGATTTACATTTTTATATATCTATATGTCTTCTTTCTTTCCTTATCAACTCCCATGTGCTTTTCTCTTTAACCCCTTGGTTGGTGAGGATTCTTTTTCTGAAGGGCTGATGCAAATCTTTACTCCTGAAAAGTCTGTGTCCTTAGTCATCCCTCCTTTGTTGGTGTAGTGAAATCTTCTATTAACTTTACTACTGGACGTGGAAGTAAAAAGGCACCACAGAGAATCCTCTGGATTACAGACATCTTTCTTAATGCCCCCATTATCCAGCAACAATCTTATTTTAGCTTAGTAATTAGGACCCCAGTTAGCACAGTAGAACCATTTTTGTTTGTACAATGGCTTATGGAGTCTGAATGACCAAGTGGTAATCTCAAATTCTAGTTCAGTGGAACCATTCTGGTTTCTGCAGCTGGCTTTTCTTTTCTTGGAAATGAATAACTTTAAACCAGCAGAGCCCAAAATCTTAGGCACAGGTAGCAACATTTTTGTGACTAGCGTATTAGGCATAATAGTTAGAATAGACTCTCCCATTTTAATTTTTGATTCTCTGACCCATGTATTATAGATAAGGGAGGAATACCACTCTCTAAGGGTTGTTGATTCAAAGCATGTACTTCATCCTGTAAGATATAGTGCCATAAACTTTCAAGAGGTTACCTCCCAGTTAGTGACAATTGAGCCTTCAGTAGGTGATTCCATCATTCTACCAGGTCAGCTGCTTCTGGATGATGGAATATATGACAGGACTAGAGAATTCTGTGGCTGCAAGTCAATTGCTGCCCTCTTTTGTTGTGAAATTAGCGCCTTGATCAGAAGTGATGTTGTAAGTGGTGCCACAATGGTAAATAAGGCATTTTCTAAGTATGTAATTGGTGGTACTTGGAAAAGGCAAACCCATATCCAGAGGAAATGTTGATTTTCCTGAGAACAAATCTTTGCCCACTTCATAATGGAAAGAATCCAGTGTAGTTCACCCACCGTAGCACGGCTAAATAGTCCACCTGGACTCATTGCTGGCCCCTGCTGTTCGCAGGGTGAACACACAGCAATGGTGCTAGCCAGATTCACTGTGGTGAGCCTACACGTAGACTCTTTGATTACTGTCATGACCACTCAGAAGATAAATCTATGGAGAAGTTACTAGGGTGGCTGGGAAGAAATGGCTGGCTGACATCCTCAGAATATGTTATCTTGTCCGCCTGATTATCGACAGCTTTCTCTGCAGTGGACGTCGTTTTGTGAACATGCACATGAGATACAAATATTTCCCACTCATTGCCTTTTCCAAGAGGTCATCCATCTGCCGATTCCTCCGTCCTCCTTTTTAGCAATTTTTAATTCTGTTCTTTCCAAGTCGATGACCATCTGGCCAAATCATTATCCATTATGTATGAGTTAGTGTAGATTTGTACTTCTGACCATCTTTCAGTCTAGACAAAACAGATGTCCAGATGTGTTATGAAGTTCTACCAACTGGGAGGATTTTCTCTCTCCACTATTTTTCAGGGCCACCCCTGAGTGGATATAAAACAGCCTACTTCTAGCTGTTGCTGATGTATAATGGAGTATCATATGCAAAACATGTCCGAGTCTTTTTTTCCCCTATCATCGTCTGGTTACAGGGAACTCCTTTTGAAGCCATAGGTGTGGGTTGAGAGAGAGGAAGCAATGTATCAGGAGTAGGTGGCCATAGGAATCTGAGCCATCGAATCATATGGCTTACTTGTATCCATAGGACTTGCTACAGACCCATCTTATATACCACTTCTACTTGGTGACAGAGTGTGACTTCACTTTACTGATTTTATGGTTTGGTGGATTAAATGATGACCTGTTAGTTTATGGTGGGCAGCTCAGCTCATATGGTCATCTGGTGTCCTAGGGCAGGAGTTCTGTCTCCACAAGAGCCTGAGAATATGCTTTCAAGGGGAAAAATCAGCAGCTCTTACTCAGAGAGAGAAAATTAGTAGAAAAGGCTGGTTTTGCTCCAAAACTCTAGTACTCTAAGCCATGATTCTTACATAGGGCTTGCTCTAGGCTTGGACACAATCCCCTTTTGTACATGGGGAAATGAACTACACCTCCAGGGATCACAGAGAGATCAGAGGTCACAGAGTTCTACGATTAATGAACATCTTTCGCTTCATGTTTTCATACTCAAATTCTATTTCTTCCTAGCTAACTTTTTTCTAATATTGATCATAGCAATTTATTGAATATATTTTTGCTCACCTTCCTTCAATAGGAATTATTATTGCCTTATTTACCTGTTATACCTTTGAAAGTGATCAGATTTTTCATGTTTTCAAGGAGTTTGATGGAGATATTTTTCTTTACTCTTTTTAAATCAAACTACATCATTATAAAATAAAACACAGATATAACCCCCACTGCAAATCAAATATGTAACATAGTGAATTACCATAAGGCAAACACATTTGTAACTACCATTCAGGCCAGGAAAGAGAACTTCACCAGCCTCCCTAGAAGTCTCTTCTGTGTGACCCATCTCCATCATAACCCCCTTCACTTCATAAGTAACCATTACCTGGACTTTTATATCAGTTGCCCAGCTATGCATCCCTAGATACTATAGCTTGGTTCTGCTCATTTAATGAATGCTGGTATACCATTCTTTTAATTTGTGCATTCCTGCTCCATCCCTTTCTTTTTCCTTATTGTTTGTCTGTGGATGAACCCAGCCTTCTGACTTTAGAGTTTCTCATAGGCTAGATTTTGCTGATTGCAATCTTATGGTACATTTCATTGTGTTCCTCTGTATTTCCTGCAGCATAGTGGCTGGAATTTGAGGTTTGATCAAACTCAGATGCAATTCCTTTGGCAAGATTTTAGGTGTGTTTTTCCATCAGGAAGCATGTAATATTTGTGTTGTTTGTCTTTTTGTAATATTAGCAATGGTTAATGCTTAGATTCATTTAGTTATTGGGGCTTCTAAGATGATGATATTCCCCATTGACATTTTTTTTTTTTTGCATTTATCACTTGGGATACAAAGAATTGCTTCCCTTTATCTACTTTATATTTTATTTATTTATTTATTATTTTTTGTGATGGAGTCTCACTCTGTTTCCCAGGCTGGAGTGTAGTGGCGTGATACCAGCTCACTGCAACCGCCACCTCCTGGGTTCAAGTGATTCTTATGCCTCAGCCTCCCAAGTAGCTGGGATTACAGGCATGCACCACTACATCCAGCTAATTTTTGTATTTTTAGTAGAGATGGGGTTTCGCCATGTTGGCCAGGCTCGTCTTGAATTCCTGACCTCAAGTGATCTGCCCACCTCCAAAAGTGCTGGGATTACAGGCATGAGCCACTGTGCCCAGCCCCTTATTCACTTTTCGGTTACCCAGTGGTATAGTTCATACAGAGAGACAAGATAAATATTTGATTCTTTTTATTGACCAGGTTTCATAATAATAAGTTGGTTCTCTTTCATCCTCCAAAGGTTTATATACATACATGAACTTGGGGACTTAAGCATTTTTAATGGCTTCCATTTAATTGCAGTTATCTTTCTGAAAGCTCAAATTATTGCATCTTTGACCAGTGGAAGCCTTTGAAAGTTGGCTTCTGTTTGTTTTTTCCTGGATGTTATTCTTGGATATTCTTTGTGGATATAAAACTCTTGTGAACTGAAAAATCAAGAACTACTTCTCCAGCTCAGGCCTTTCTCTGATTCATTCATGGCCTTACATGACCAGGGAATATGTTTTGAAGAGTGGGGCACACCCTCTATAGAAAGGGAATACATGGTTTCTGTTTACAAATATTGCTGGCTTTGTCTTTAGAGACCAGAACGCTGGCTTCCTGTTGAGCCATTCTCCTCTGGAAATGAGATTGCCTCACCAGTGTTGTTCACCTTTTCCGGAAAGATCTGATATTAATACTTTTCTCTAGAATAACTTATTCTTTTAGGAGGCATGTGTTCTTGTCTAGTCAAATATCTGGAATAAAATTGAAAATAGTTGAAAACCTGCCTTTTAACATTTCCCCCTGAAATTTGCTATGCAACCCAGTAAAGAGCTATAAATAAACTTTAGGAATAATATAATTAATTTTATTAAATGTGAGAGTGCTTCAGGCTTCTTTGCGTGCAGTAGAAGGACTTGCATTAAAGTGAGCTGTGCCTTCAAAATGTAATTTCGCATCCTGACCGCAAGCTTATCACATCCCTCCCCTTTTAGTGACCTGTTTTTCCTTCAGCTCAAATGCTGTGTTGTTGGTTTTCATCTCTAGCTTGGCCAGTTCTGAACATTTTAACTCTCTCATTTTTGTTACTGTGACAGTGACTTTATGGAAATAGGGCTGTGGAGGTTTTTATGATGAAACATTGACAGGAGAAGTAATACTTGGCCCAGCACACGAAACAGAATCACTCACAAGAAAGAATAAAGGTGATTTTGAAAAGCTTATGACATCAATGTCCGTGACAATTTATTTTGGCTTATAGCATTCTTGTTTGCAGGCTGAGTAATACAGATTTTCACTTACGAGTTCTATTGTAGAAGACCCTTCCCTCTGTAAAAGATCTGATTCTCTGGCTTTAAGTCTTTTGCCTGACATTCAGGGCCCTCCACAGATTTATTCCTGTCTCCCTCAAAAACACTTAGTGACTTCCTGTTGCCTGTTGGATTAAGTATACACTTTTCACCTTGATTCCATTTTTACCTCTCCAGGCCCATCTCCCTGTCTTTCCTATGGACATCTCTTCAGATCAGCTATTTTAGTTGCCTCCACTTTCCTGGTATACCCTACATTTTACTACTTTGGTCTTTGCTCACACAGTTTCTTCTATCCAGAATGACTTTCTCTTTTATCTGTATCTGCAGAGATCCTATCATTATTTTAAAATTCCTACTCCTCCATGAAGTCCTTCCTGATTCCTTCAAAGAAATATCACTCCTCCGAATTCCCAGGCAATGTCTTCATGACAGTTTCTTTATATTATTTTGTTATGTGACTAGCTGTTGTTGCTATTATTTATGTGTTTGTCACCACTCTGGGGTGACAACCATACATCCAAATTTTCCTGGGACACTCCCAGTTTATACCTGTTATCTCAGCACCTTGTCTGGTTAGTACCCCCCTTTTACTCTCAAAATTATCTTGGTTTGGACAATGAATTAAATGGTCACTTTTGGAACAAATGACCAGAAGGTTGGGGCTGCATCATACTCATCTTTTAATCTCTGGTCACTTAACATAAAGAGCAGTGTAATTCACATATGGTGGGCAAAGGAATTAGCAGAAAAGAGACTGGCTTGTGTTGGGGCAGGGACCACTTTGCCGGGGTCATCAGGAAATGCTAACCAGATTAGTTTTGATTCCTCCCAGAGATAGTCTTCCTAATGGCACTGCCCAGGGGCTATTATTTTCCCATCAGAAGGTGGGGATCCCCCAGGGTTTGATAAACAATCCTTCCCTACATGACGGCTGCAGGCATTGTTCCCCCTCAGTGGCTAGTGCATTTAGAACTTCAAAGGAGCATACTTGGGCATTGTGTAGAATATTTAGTTCACATGTGAAAGAGGCTTGCTTTATTTACTTGCATTCCTTTTTATTTAAAAAATTAACCTATAGAAAAGTTGATAGAAAATAGCACATAGTCATACTGTCTTCATTTTGCTACATTTGCTTTCTTTCTCTTGCTTTCTTCCTGTATATACACATAGATTCAACTTTGTGTTTCAGTAGGATGTATGCATAACTGTTCATATTCTTTTCCTGAACTGCTTGAATGTAGATGAGGATATCGTGATACTTCACCCTTCAATACTTCTACATGCTCCTCAAAATAAGGACATTTTTCTATGTAAACAATATCATTACTACACCTAAGATAATAATTTCACAAAATCATCTCAAATATAATCCATATTCAAATTTCCTTAAACTTGTTTGGGATCCAGAATCCAAATCTTATCTTGAAACACTACAGTTCCCATAATCCCCATGTGTCATGGCAGGGACCCAGTGGGAGGTAATTGAATCATGGGGGCAATTACCCCCATGCTGCTGGTCTTTGGATAGTGAATGAGTTCTCACAAGATCTGATGAATTTATAAGGGGCTTTCCCCCATTTTGCTCATACTTCCCCTTCCTACCGCTGTGTGAAGAAGGGTGTGTTTGCATCCACTTCCACTATGATTGTAAATTTCCTGAGGCCTCCCTAGCCCTGCAGAACTATGAGTCAATTAAACCTCTTTCCTTTATAAATTACCCAGTCTCAGATATCTCCTTATAGCAGCATGAGAATTGACTAATACAGTAAATTGGTACTGGGTGTGAGGCACTGCTGTAAAGATACCCAAAAATGTGGGAGCCACTTTGGAACTGGGTAACAGGTAGAGGTTGGAACAGTTTGGAGGGCTCAGAAGATAGGAAGATATGGAAAAGTTTGAAACTTCCTAGAGACTTGTTGAATGGTTTTGACCAAAATGCTGATAGTGATATGAACAATGAAGTCCAGGCAGAAGTGGTCTCAAATGGAGATGGGGAACTGGTTGGGAACTAAAGTAAAGGTCACTCTTGCTATGCAAAGAAACTGGCGGCATTTTGCCCCTGTCCTAGAGATCTGTGGAACTTTGAACTTGAGAGAGATGATACAGGGTATCTGGCGGAAGAAATTTCTAAGTGGCAAAGTGTTCAAGAGGAGGCAGATCATAAAAGTTTGGAAAATTTGCAGCCTGATGATACAATAGAAAAGAACTATTTTGGGGGGAGAAATTCAAGCCTGCTGCAAAAGTTTGCTCAAATAATGAGGAGCTGAATGTTAATCACCAAGATAATAGGGAAATGTCACCATGGCATGTCAGACACCTTCACAACAGCCCCTCCCATCAAAGGCCTGGATGCCTAGGAGGGAAAAATGGTTTTGTGGGCCAAACCCAGGGCCTCCCTGCCTTGTGCAGTCTTGGGACATGGTGCCCTGCATCTCAGCTGCTGCAGCTCCATCCTTGGCTAAAAGGAGACAACATACAGCTCAGACTGTTGTTTCAGAGAGTGCAAGCCCCAAGCCTTGGCAGCTTTCACATGGTATTGGGCCTTTGGGTGCACAGAAGTCAAGAATCGTGGTTTGGGAACCTCTGTCTAGATTTCAGAGGATGTATGGAAGTGCCTGGATGTCCAGGCATAAGTTTACTGCAGGGGCAGAGCCCTCATGGAGAACCTTTGTTAGGGTAGTGCAGAAGGGAAATGTGGGGTCAGAGCCTCCACTGGGGTACTGCCTAGTGGAGCTGTGAGAAGAGGGCCACCATTCTTCAGACCTTAGAATAGTAGATCCATTGACAGCTTACACTGTGTGCCTGAAAAAGCCACAGGCACTCAACACCAACCTGTGAAGGAAGCTGACAGGGTGGCTGTACCCTGCAAAGCTACAGAGGTGGAGCTGCCCAAGGCCATGGGAACCCACCTCTTGCAACAGCGTGATCTGGATGTGAGATATGGAGTCAAGGGTGATTATTTTGGAGCTTTAAAATTTAATTCTGCTTTGTTAGATTTCAGAGTTGTATGGGGCCTTTAACTCCTTTGCTTTGGCCAATTTCTCCCATTTGGAATGGGTGCATTTACCCAATTTCTGTACCTATATTATATCTAGGAAGTAATAACTTGCTTTTGATTTTACAAGCTCATAGATGGAAGGAACTTGCCTTATCTCAGATAAGACTTTGGACTTGGACTTTTGGGTCAATGCTAGAATGAATTGAGACTTTGGGGGACTGTTGGAAAGGCATAATTGTGTTTTGAATTGTGAGGACATGAGATTTGGGAAGGGCCAGGGCAGAATGATATGGTTTGGCTGTGTCCCCACCCAAGTCTTTTCTTGAATTGTAGTTCCCATATGTTGCAGGTGGGATCTGGTGGGAGACAATTGAATCATTGGTGTAAGTTACTCTCAGTGAGTGAGTTCTTACAATATCTGATGGTTTTATAAGGGGCTTTCCCTGCTTTTGCTCATACTTCTCCTTCCTGCTGCTGTGTGAAGAAGGATGTATTTGCCTCCCCTACCATGATTATAAGTTTCCTGAGGCCTCCCCAGCCTTGTGGAACTGTGAGTCAATTAAACCTCTTTTCTTTATAAATTACCCAGTCTCAAGTATGTCCTTATAGCAGCATGAGAATGGACTAATACACTGCTATTCTTGTTGCACCCCCCAAAATGTATACCTGTAGACATACATTCCCCCTCTGCACACCTTTTGTTATACTTAAGGATCCACATGCCTCAAAGATATAACATGATTTTTGCCTACAGGAAGTTTGTAGTCTAGTAGAAAAAAGAATAAGATGGAAATGCATTATATATCATGGGTACTCCAATTTAATTCTGTTCAGGGCACAGGTGGGTTGCTAGGGAGGCAGTGGACTTTTCTACCTGCATGGTTGGGGAGAACAGAATATTATGTACACATGGAGTAAGGCTGGAGCTACTACTCATTGATTTTTAAACTTTTATTGAATACTAGGCACTGTGCTAGCCTCTGGGGATGAACTTTGAACCTGAACCATCTCTACTTCACAGAAGTGAGTGTTCATTGTGGGTGATGAGCTTTGAAATAATAACCTCAATATTAAATATATAATCATCAGTTGTGATAAATGCAATGAAGGAAAAGAATAGTGAAGAGTATGTAGCAAAGACCAAATTTCCTTTTGGGGTGGGCATGATGGGAGAGAGTCACATTGACCCTGAGTCAAATAATGAACCTGAAGAATGAGTTCAAGTTAGGTGAATGAAGAGTAGCTAGCAAGGGGTCTCCATGTTGAAATGTCTCCACTGAGGAAGGAAGCAGAACCTACAGAGGGCTGGCACAGCTAGAGTTGAGCCCGAGAGGAGGGTAGTGTCAGATTGAGAGGCAAGGGACAGGTCATACAGGGCCCCGGAAAGAAGTTCTCCTCTTGAAAAAAAAAAAAAACATAATTGTTAGATGGGCTCTTTTGGAGTTGGGATGGGGAGCAGTTGGTTTGTTAGGACATGGAGAACAAAGTATACTGATAATTGGAAAATGAAACAACTTGACAAGGCTGCAATATGGGGTGTGAGGGAGGACATCGTGTTGAATTTTGAATTCTTCTTAGAAGCAACAGGGAGCCATTGAAGGGTGAGTATGATCAGAGGGGTGATGTATCAAAAATGTATTTAAGAAAGAGAAATCTCAAAGATGAATGAATTACTTGAAGACGCTGAAGGCTGGAGGATCTTTCAGTTGTCCAATAGGTAGAGGATGAAGGCTTAATTAAGGCAATGAAAATGGGTGGAGACCAGAAGACAAAGTTCCTCAGTAGTCACTATCTACAGGATTTGGTTATTGATGAGAGGAGGAGGAAATGGAGTATTAAATGGAGTTCAGGCTCCTGGCTATGTGATGAGTGGAAAAGGATAGCAAGAAAAGGAATTGTTTTGGGCAATCAATGGTATTTTGATTTACCCCTGATAAGTGCCCCTGATAAGTTTGATTTGTACCCAATAAATGATAAGGGGGATCCAGCCTGATGTTACATAAGCAACTGATTAATGTTTCCTGGGCTTGAAGATATTCTCTCTGAATATTTTTGATCTATTAACATGGTATTTATTAAGCAAGTTGGAAGCATGCAAACTATTTATAAAGGAGTACTTGCATTTTACAACTGACAGATTGCTTTATTCGGAATTACTCATGACAGGCTTTTTTGTGTGTGTTTGAGAGACATTTGACTTTGCCAGTTTTTTTAAAATATGGTATTTCTGGCATGTTTATATTGTGGGTTTTCAAAAGCAGTTAAATGTCACAATTAGGTTTGCTGTGTTCTGTTTTTTTCCCATTCAGTTACCCATGAAATATACAAGTACAACATCTGGCATTCTTCTTTATAAGAACTCTGGCAAAAGAGCAACAAGGATTAGATTCAGCACTTGTCAAATCATCCAATTGTAATATTTTCATCTAGAGTTGAATCTGAAGCTGGGTGAAACTGCCATGTAAAGAGGAGTTCTGCGTAATGTCACAGAGGGGCCATTTAGGAGAATTCCTTTTATGGTTGGGGCATTCTTGAGATGCCTGGAATAGCCCATTTGTATTGTATCATTGATGTGGAAACACAGCTAGGACGGGTCAAGCCACCATGATGACAAGATCCACACAACACTTCTTTTCTGTTATTTGTCAGACTAGAGCCCTGGTTGGCTGATAATAGCAGACCTTCCTTTTTTATTTCATTTTCCTATGGCAAATCCTTGGTCTCGGAAGTGGAAAGCCCCTTTCCTAACTTGAAGGCCATATATTCTTAGAACTGGAAGGGACCTCAATAACTGTTTTAATCCAAATCCCTGGCATTTTTGCCAATGAGAAAAATGAGACAGAGAGATTACACAATTTGGTCAAGGTCAATATGCCGAACTCCCTGCCCCTGCTAGATTCCCCCTTGGGAATGGGCAGCCTCTCTCTTCCTTTTATTTTATATTAATTAATTAATTAATTAATTAATTAATTAATTTTTGCCAGAAATCAAAGAGTCTTCATTTACTTTATGAAAACCATCTGACTCATTTGAAAGAAAAATAGAGATGTTTTTCTCTGAAAACTTATTTTTGTTTTATTCTAAATGAGTTTTCGTTCTAACCCAGTGTGATTCCTCTCTATTCTAAGAGCGCTTTCATGGCACAGTATGACCTCTCTCTAATGGCCAGTGTTGCCTAGTTGGGCTTCAGTATAATGGTTACAACAAAAACCTCTGTGCTTTGGAGCATAGCATCATCTATAAATTCAGGAAAGAACAGATGCTAGAAACTGTGGTCAGCGTCACTGCCTGGGCCTTTAGGGTGGGTGATGCTAGGAACGTCTTTGGAAGCAGCTATTTATTCAAAAGAAATTTTTGAAAGGATCTTTGATTTTTGAAATGACAAATCTCATACCTTGGCCCTAGGACCAAGCACCCCATGACTTGGGAGTGCTAATGGGACATGGTTGCCACTGAAGGGAGGGTGTGTGATGGCGTGGGTGATACCTGGAGCACTGGCCCAGTCAAGGGAAAGAATGAGAGTTTTAAAAATGAGTTGTGAGGGGGAAAGAGGACAAAAACACATGTGGTGCTTACCATTTACTGGCTTGGATGGGGGGAAATGGATTCACCAGAAGCCTCTTTCTCAGGAACCACCATGACTACACAGTTCTACCTTTCTCTCCATACCTTCTCCCAGCAGAAAAGAATGGTTTCTGGTCTGGATGTGTGGGAGGAGTGGTAAGTATGGCTCTAGTTCATCATGTTGACTATGTTCTGAGACTCTAGGGGCATGGCTTAGAAAGCCAAAGCCTTTGTTTTGCTCCTGCTGGAACCTGTTTTCTGTGAGGTAGTGGACACTGCAAGAACCCGTTTCTGAAAAGGATCTGGAGGATGAGACCGGAGGAAACACATCAATACTAGCTCAAAACAGAATGCCCCTACATTTCAAGAGCTCAATTAGAGAAAAACAGGGTCTGTATAGTGGGGTGTTCTCAATCTGAACCATTTCCAAGAACTGCAAGAGAGTGCAGTCATCTGAGCTAAGCACATGGAATGATGAAAAATTGCATCCTGGTGGATTTTCCTCAAGTCGTTGGAATAGACATAAATCTCTTCTTGCTGTTGCAAAGCTTAACGCTTTATTGAAATGATCATAGAATACTGGATTATTCTGTTCTGTGGGGACTCAGAGATGATCTGTGCTGGGGAGTCTCCATTTGTCCTTTCAGACCCACCCTCCCCCTTTCCACACTGTTCTGGATCCAGGGAGGCTGGTCTCCATGGATCCCCTCAATGGGCTCCCCTGACCTCTGGTTTCTGTTTGGATTTGGCCAATGGGAGGCACCTGCATCACCCCCTCTTGGTGGTTCCCTTAACCCTGTTCACACTGTGTAAATTGTCCTCTGCACTAAAGCTCCCATTTGAGTGTATCATCTCTTTTCTGCTGGGACCCTGTACAAATACATCATCTAATTCTGTATGTCCATTTTACAGATGAGGAAACTGAGTCACAGGAGGGCTATGGCTTTTCTGGTTGTGTCTCTTTCCTCCTCATGTTCCCAGACATGGCTGAGTATTTCCAACCTGATATTCTGAGTCCTAGAGTGCTGGATGGGGATTAGGAGACCTCTGGCACTCCTGTCCTCTCTACTTCAATGTGATGGTGCATGCCTAAGAAACTTCTATGTATCAAAAAACTGTGTCCTTAAAAAATGGTATTTTAATAGGACAAAAAAGTAGTTAGGGAGAAGAGTCTCTGCTGGGAGTACACTGTCATTTACTGGGCTAGCAGAGGTCAGGAAATATCTCTTCCCCCATGGTGGAGGCACCTGGTGCCAGGGCTTGGCTAGAGGCTGTGGGCTCATTGACCTCCACCCATCTCAGCTTGGTGCCCTGTTAATACTGTGGTTCTGAATGTGAATACCTAAGCCAATTTATTTCACTTATATCTTTATATTTTCCTTTTATATGGGCTCATAAAAATCCAAAAAAGTCTAATAGCGTTCTTTTAATATGTATAAAATAAAAATTTTAAGTCTTAGCATTGTATCACACTATAATGTGCCACCACTTCTTTCTTTATAATTGGTATATAAAATAGTATTGTTTCTACAATCAGTGAGTCCTAATTAATGAAATATGGTAGGAAGCTTATTAAATTATCAATGTGAATCAAAAGATGAATTGGAAAGCTAAGGACTGAGGATGTCTCTATTAATTCTTTTGCTCAAAAAATATTTATTAACCATCTTCTGTGAGACCAGTCCTGGTCTAGGCATTGAGGATCCAGCTGTGAAAGACACAGACATGATCTGTGAACTCACAGGGAAGACAAGAAATACTTCATATATCATATATATTTGTATCATATATATTTGTATATATGATGTTACAAAAGAAAAAGTGCAGTGTTCTTTGGGAGTGTTAATAAATGACCTTAAGATGGTCAAGTGCAGCAGATGACTTGACTGGAGGAGCAACACTTAAGTGGAGAATGGAAGGACAAGTAGGAGTTAGTCAGGTGGAGGTGAGTGGGGAAGGAGGAAAGTTAGTCCTGGCCAAGGGAGCAGTGTGTATGAACACTGGGAGCTGGCAAGAGGTGAGGTGGAACTGAAGGAAGTGTGAAGTAGCTGGAGCTCAGGAAATGGTACAGAGATGAGAGATGAGACTACAGAAGTAGGCGGATGTTAAATGATTAAGTACCTTAGATGTCATGGCAAGGAGTTTGGCTTTTATCCACAGGGCAAGAGAAAGTTGTGGAAGGGGTTCCAGGAGAAGAGTGTTATGCTTAAATTTTAGAATGATCACTCTGACTACTGTGCAAAACTGAAGTGCTATCTATCACAGTCAGATGAGGCAAGCATGGTAGTAGTCATACTCACTTGATAGCGGGATGGAAGTGGGATGAGAGGACAATAGCAAATGATACAAGGGAATCTTGGAGCAAGCAATAATCCCCATCACTGATTGCATTCTGCAGATATTATATTCTGATTTTAGAAACAATCAGAACCAATGTAGAACCAATAATAAAGAAAGAAATAGTGGCATATTAAAGTGTGATACAATGCTAAGACTTAAAATCTGTGTTTTATATATATTAACAGAACTCTATTAGATGTATTTAGACTTTTTAATGATTCTTCCTGGTTCCTGATAAGCTAAGACAATAATTTTATTTTTGACAGAGTGATTTCTTCTGACTTGAGCCTGCAGTGTGCTGTGAGAGATCCAACACCAGGTAAGTATAGAACAAGTTTTTCTTAGGTTTGTAAACAACAGTTTTCTCCCAAGATTCCCTAAGACATACATATACCTAACATTCTATGTAATCCTCATTTTAGCCTTTTGAGTCTTACTTCCATCTTATACATGGAAGTGTATAAGGAAATTGAGGCACTGGTAACTTGACATGCACAAAAATGTTCATCACAGCATACATTATGATAGTAAAACAATACAAAATGAAAAGGAGAGAATGTAAATATCCAATAGTAGGTAAATTGTATTAAATTAATTATGGAGGCCGGGCACGGTGGCTCAAGCCTGTAATCCCAGCACTTTGGGAGGCCGAGATGGGCGGATCACGAGGTCAGGAGATCGAGACCATCCTGGCTAACACGGTGAAACCCCGTCTCTACTACAAAATACAAAAAAACTAGCTGGGCGAGGTGGCGGGCGCCTGTAGTCCCAGCTACTTGGGAGGCTGAGGCAGGAGAATGGCGTAAACCCGGGAGGTGGAGCTTGCAGTGAGCCGAGATCCTGCCACTGCACTCCAGCCTGGGCAACAGAGCGAGACTCCGTCTCAAAAAAAAAAAAAAATTAATTATGGCACATTCATTTGATGGAAGTATTTTAAAAATATTCATTATCACTTTAAGATGTTCTCTTCTATTCCCAGTTTGGTAAAATTCTCTATTATAAATATACATTGAATTTTATTAAATGCTATTCTGTATCCACTGAGATGATCAAATGATGTTTATGCTTTCATTTGTTAATTTTAGTTTACATTAATGGATTTTCTAATGTTAAGCTACCTTGCATTACTGAGATAAAACCAACTTTGTAATGATGTGTTGTCTTTTCTATACTTAGCTAGATACAATTTGCTAAGTTTTAGTCATAAATGAGATTGACTAAAATCTTTCTGTGATTTTCCTTGTCAGGAATAGTTTTCAAAATACTGAAATTACTTGCTACTTAAAGTATACTGGAACTTGACAGTAAAACAGTTTGGGCCAGATGTTTTCTTTGAGGAAAGAAATTTTACTAACTGATTTATTTAGGTTTTCTATTTCTTCTTGAGTCAGTTTTGTTATGGTTTCAGTTACATATACATATTTCTGTTGAATACATATGCAGGAGGGGAATTTCTGGATCATAAGGCAGGCATATGTTCAGCTTTAGTAGATACTATCAAACTGTTTTCAAAAATGGTTGCATTAATTAAAAAATTTATACTACAATCAGGAGTGTATGGGGGTTCTAATTAGTCCACATATTTTCCAAAACAAGGTGTTTTCTGTTTTTTTGTTTTATTTTTTAAGTTAAGCTCTTCTGGTGGGTATGTAATAGCATCATATTGTTTAAATTTGCATTTCCCTATAGACTAATGAGGTGGGGCACCATTTCATATATTAATTGGCCATTTGGGTATCTTGTTTTGTGAGAAGCCCCTTCAGGTCTTAAAAATGTGAAAACATTGGGTTGTTTTAAAAATTAAATTGTCTTTCTTATTGAGTTGTAGGCATTTTTGATAATATATATTTTAGATATATCCTTGGTAGGATATATGTGTTACAAATATCATCTCTTTTTCCGTGGTTTTTTACTCTTTTTTATGAACAAAAGTTCATTATTTTATGAATTTCATATATTATTTTACCTTTACATTTCAATCTATAATATGTCTGGAATTGATTTCATTGTACATGGTGTGAAGTATAAGGTCAAGATTAATTTTTTTCCATGTGAAGATCCAGTTGACCAAGCCCCATTATTTTGCCGTAGCACTATATGTCTATTTTGGTTAGGGTTACTGAGGTATGATTAACACATGGAAAATTCATTCTCTTAAAATATATGGTTTGATAACATTTTGAAGAATGTATGTAATAATTGTTTTACCTCACAATCAAGAGGTAGAATGTATCTAACACTTGAAAATGTACACCTTTGTAGTAAATCTACTCCCTCTACCTGCAGCCCTTGACAACCACAATCTAGATTTGGCTCTCTGCTTTCTCTTTTTTCCAGAATATATAAATGGCATCATATAGTATGCAGCCTTTGGAGTATTTTTTTTTTTTTTTTTTTTTTTTGAGATTCATCCATGCTGTTATAAGTAACAGTGGTTTGTTCCTTTTTATTGTTGAGTGGAAGAATTCCATTGTGTGGTATATCACAAGTTTATCCATTAACCAAATGATGAAGATTTGGGTTGTTTACAGTATTTAGCTACTAGGAATAAAGCTGCTACAACCATTCATGAACAGGCCTTTGTGTGGACATATGTTTTCCTTTCTCTTGGGTAAATTACTAGGAGTGGGATTATTGTATCATATGGAAAGCATAGCAAATATATGTTAAACATTATTTTAAAAAATCCCCCAAACTGTTTCCAAAAGGACTGTGCCATTTTACATTCCAATCAGCAATATATGAAAGTTTTAGTTGCTCCATAGCTTCTCTAGCACTTGGTATTATCACTCTTTGTAATTTTAGCAATTTGAGTGTATAGTGTTATCTCATCATAGCTTTAATTTTCATTTCCCTAATGATATTGAACACCTTTTCATGTGCTACTTTGCCATCTGCATATCTTCTTTGATAAAGTGTCTGTTCAAATCATTCACCCATTTAAAAATTATTTGTCTTAATGATATGTAGCTAATTAGAATATATTCTGGATACAAATACTTTATTAAATATGTGCTTTGCAAATACTTTTTCTCAGTGTCTAGTTTGTTTCTTTAAAAGTCCTAAAAGTATCATCCAAAGAGTAGAAGTTTTACAGTTTGGTGAATTTCAGTTTATCAACTTTTAAAAGTGGAAGAGTAGTTTTTTTTTTTTTTTTTTCTTGAGATGGAGTCTTGCTCTGTCACCTAGGCTGGAGTACAGTGGCGCTATCTTGGCTCACTGCAACCTCCGCCTCCCAGGTTCAAGCAATTCTCCTACATCAGTCTCCCAAGTAGCTGGGATTACAGGTGCCCACCACCACACCCAGCTAATTTTTACATTTTTAGTAGAGACGGGAGTTCACCATGTTTGCCAGGCTGGTCTCAAACACCTGACCTCAGGTGATCCACCCGCCTCAGTTTCCCAAAGTGTTGGGATTACAGATGTAAGCCACTGCACCCAGCCTGAAAGAGTAGTTTTAAGTACTATTTAGGAAATCTTTGCTAAAATGGAGGATGCAAAGATTTTCTTATTTTTTCTAGAAATTTTAAAGCTTAAGCTTTGTATTTAGTTATATGATCCATTTTGAGGTAATTTTTTATGTCTTTTGTGAGGTAAGGGTCAAGAATAACTTTTTATATGGATGTCTAAATTTTCCAGCATCACATATTGAAAAAGCTACTCTTTCCCCATTTTAATTACTTTGACACCTCTATCTTTCTCTCCCCTCTTTGGTACTCTAATTATATGCATATTAGACCATTTTATACTGTTTGACAGCTCTTGCATGATCTTTTTGTTAAAAATATTCTTTCTCTTTTGATTTCAACTTGGATAAAGTTTCTATTAATCTATCTTTAAGTCTGTTTATTTTCTATACTTTCTCTCTCTCATCTAAGATGCTTTATCTTTTCTTGCATTTTATCCTCCTTTTCTATGAAAGCCTTTAACATATTAATCATAGCTATTTTAAAGTCTCTGATTGTTCTAAAATCCAGGCCATCTCTCTTTCTAGCTCTGTTGATTGCTTTATTTTGACAATGAGTTGAGGGCTTTTTGTTTTTGCTTTTTTGAGTGTCTTGTAATTTTGATTGCATGTTGGAAAGTGTTTGTAGAACAGCAGTAGATAATAAATAATATTGCTACTCAGAATTGGGCATACTTTTTCTTCTGTAAGATTGTTGATATGAAGGGTTGAGTCAATCTTGTTAGTAGTTAACAACAAGATTGGTAATTCGTACTGAGTTTGGGTGGAGTTGAATTTGTGATTACCATAGTTACCTTCAGCGTAACAGACTCCAAAGTTCTCCAATGGTGGACTGCAGTGACCTTATGCAGTGGCATTCCAGAGTGTTTTTCTACATGTCTAAGCTCCATCCTCAGTTTTCAGCAGACTCTTCACCCTTGCTCCATAAAGGGGACCTCTCTCTCCATGTTTGTGCTCTTCTGCTAGCAGTAGATTGCTCTTGTTCATTGTACTAGGCAGAGCTGTGGTGGTGGTGGTGAGTTCTCAGTTCAACTGGGCCAGCCTCAGTCTTAGGTAGGCCTTATGTTTCTGGGCCTTGGGACTGGGGCTTTGTTAGTGTTCCTGCTTCTCTTCAAGGCAGCCAACCTTTGCCTTGTATCTGTGGAGTGTTTTGTGTGGGAGAGAGTTTCCTGCCCCTCCCTCACTGGTAACAGACCTCTTGTTTGTGTCAGCACAGGATCCTGGACCTGCAAGTTTCTTGTCCTTCCCTTAGGGCAGATGGCAGGCTTTTGCTTGTACCCCTTTCCAAGAATCAGTGGATTTTTGCTTGGACCTTGGGGCTGGGAAGGTGTTTTGGTCCTCTACCAGTTGTTGAACGCTTTTGCTTAATATGAAATAAAGTTTGGGAAGTAGATGGTGTTACTTGCCTCTGCCCTACTAAAAGGAGAACTCCACTCCCCAGTCTCCAGCCCCACCCTTCTTTTTAATGAGTGTTCATTGCGGAACCCTGGGAAAAAGCTTGAGAGAGAGCTGGGGCTCATCTCATGTTTCTGAGGCTCCCAGGGATACTTTCATACTTGCCCACACTTGCCTTTTAGAAATTCATTAACATTTTAGCTATTTTCTTATTCCTGCTTTCATGATGGCTGCCTCTTTCTACTGTGCCCTGCCAAAGGGGACAGTTTGTGTGACCCCTTTCTCCTTGGAAGGGCATGCCACTCTTGGTAAACTTAGTTCACTTGGATGCCTTGTGTCCTTAGCTCTCTAATGGGTTCAATACAATTATGATTTTGTTGACTATGAAGCTTTTCTTGTTGTTAGGATGAGAGTGATGTTCTCTGTGGTTTTCTGTATCTTACATGGATGTAGAACTGTGTTGCAAATTTTTAAGAGTCACTGGCTTAAAGGAAAATTTTGGTTGTAAATACAATTGCCAGTCAAAAATGAATGGAAACCGAATCAAAAGAAAGCAATAAAACCACAGTCTAAAACTTAATAGGAAAACTGAGAGGACTTAAATTTTATTCTTTTATTGGATTGACTGTGTTTGGCATTTTTCTTTGTTCCTTTGCAGAAATATATGGCTACAATGGCAGGAATATTGCAATAGAATAGCTTTATTCTGAGGTCTGGGGTAAGGGAGAGAGGAAGATTGGCTTCTCCTTGCCATAAATATCTTCAAGACAGGGTGATGAAAAGGGAGAAAAATGAAAAAAATACAAAAATGAGACAGTAGAATGGGCATTCTGGAGAAGTTTGCAGCTTCTCAGAAGAGGGGCGTACAGTTAAAGATCTTAAAGAAGGACTACTAATGTGTATGGGTCGAGAAGTGCCTCATTCTAATTCCACAACTTATTGATTTCCTAGCCTCTTGGGAGCATCACTTCAACTTTCAGCTCGGTTATATTAACCGTCTACACCCTTGGTATTCCAGGGGTGGTCCAGGGGCCAGCAGCATCTGCACCCACTGAGATCCAGTTAGAAATGGAGAATCACAGGTCCTATCTCAGACCTGATGAATCAGGATCTGCATTTCAGCAAGATCCCTGAATGATTCTTGTGTACTAGAATGTCTAGAATGTACTAGATGCCGTGTTTTACATAATCATGGTTTCTGTGTTTTTTGTAGTTGACTTTATATTTAATGAGATTAAAATCTTTCAAAGTCAAAATATTGTGAAGGTAACTCTACTGTAAGGATAACCTGGTGGGGTGGGGGGTACAGTGCACAGAATTAAGGCATTTAAATGCATTTTCTAGTTAAATTATCTATTTAATTGAACAATTATCATTGATATGCTTATTTAAAACTTATTACTTTTAAACTTTTTTTTTGAGCTCTGTGCTCCTAGTATTTAAAAACTCTTTCTTGTAGCAGGGATTTTTCTGGTGCTTTCTCTCATAAAGAGATTTCTTTTTAGACCTATTGCTATGATGGGATCATTTGTATACCCCCCAGAATTCATATGTTGAAACCCAACCCCCAAAGAGATGGTTTTAAGAGGTGAGAGTCTTTGGGAGGTGATTAGATCATGAAAGTGGGGCCCTCATGAATGGAATTCATACCCTAATAAAAGAAACCTATGGGAATTTTGCCCCTTCCATCATGTAAGGACATAGCAGGAAGGCACCATCTATAAATCAGGAATAGGACCCTCACCAGATTCTGAATCTGCTGGCACTTTGATCTGAGACTTCCCAGCCTCCAGAACTGTGAGCAATAAGTGCTGCTTATAAGCCATGCAGTCTATGGTATTTTATTATAGCAGCCCAAATGGACAGAGACCCACATGAAGCCTGCTTCCTAGGGCAATTCTGCCCTCTCCATATTGGTCTCAGCTTAAGAAACACGTTCCTGCATGAAGTTGCTATTGATACTTCAAAAACCTGGCTCACAGGGTCGTAGCAAGGACCCATTCCTCTGACAAGGTTCTTGCCAAGAGCTCTCAACTTCTTAATCTTCCTGACTTTGAGTATCTTGTTCTTCAGTGAAGGGAGTGTGCTGCCAAAATTCTAGTTTTCTCAACTCTTGATAAAGGTTAATTTTACATTTGTTCAAATTCTTAAGCTGTTCTCTTTCTTTTAATTCCATAGAAAATGCTAGCCATGATTTCTGGATTAAAGCACCTGCTCTTCTTTTGTCTTTTCTTTTGTTTTTGGACTCAGGTATTTTAAGCTCTTTCCTTTCCCCACTTAGTGAGAGACATGAAGTCAAAACATTCTGGCAACATCATTAATTTTTTTTAACATATCTTGTTCATTTTGGGACTATTACATATGTGTTCCAAGCAGGTAGCCAGAGAAGGGCACCAGGTCATGCCTCCCAGTGGAGTCAGCCCAGGTAAAGAGTTCTGGTTGTCATGGCCAGTGAATTCTGGTATAATCTCAATGGTCACCCTTAGCTGCAAAGGAGGCTGAGAAATGTATCTTTAAGTTGGGCATATTCTTTCTGCAAAAGCAACTGGAGCTGGGCTTGCTATGGATGGAGAACTAAATGTAGACATCAGACCAACAGGGAGCTAAAGATTAGTGGTAGGACCAGTGCTGCTGTATTGGAGAATGAGCTTAAATTATAAACAGGTTCATCTATCATGACGCCTCCTATTACTTCGATTGCTGAAATCTTCTTTCATGGAAAAGAAAAATATGTGCTGCTGAGACTAGAAATAGAGAGAAGGGGAGGTACCTAGCCCACCATGCACTTACCCACTCTCAGGCTCAGCAATTCAATTCACTCCCTTGAGGGAGCATGGAGGGATGTAGTGAGGTGGAAGAATCACCTTCTAGTAGTTTCAAGAAGATAAACATTTTGTTTTATGTGCCCAGGTAGTAGGAACGTTGAGATGGAGAGAATGATGCTTCTGCTAATAATTATATATGTATGCATGTGAGGGTATATATTTATGTGTGTGTGTATGTGTGTATATATAAACATATCTGATTGTTATATATTATTACATATTGTGCCAACTGTATTATATTAGTTGCTTTATATGTTTACTCAACTCCTACTACTAATGACCTTGCAATGTGGTGATCTGCTATGGGAGCTGAGAAAAGGGAAAATTCATGTGTGTTTTGTAGTCATGAAGCCCTTTTAAAGGAGATGGGATGAACTGCTTATAGATCTTAGGGAATGGGTAGACTTGTTTCAGGTAAAGAGGAAGGGTGACTCAGGGTAAAAAAACAGCAAGGACCACAGCCGCTAGGCCTTCAGCTGTTTCAGAAGCTCACTGCATGATTCATCATTAGATCCCTCTGCGTTTCTTCTCAAGACACAAACAAACAAGCAAATGCAGATGACTGGGCAGTAACTTCTGTGATTACACATCCTGCTACTCCCCGCACTAGAGGAGTGTTTGAGGCAGGCGCTGTTGTTGTATAGCAGGCTCTGGCCTCTCCTTATGTCCTTGTCGTCTTTGACTCCTGATGTAATGCTGATTTGGAAACTCTTAGCAACTAGCCCGGCTCCCTACCCGAGGCTCAGCCCAGGAGTTGGAATTGACAGCTAATTGTCGCCACTGATTGCTTTGCTGACAGCGCTCTGCCGCTATTTTGGTTTTTCTTGAGAGTTCCTTAATTAGAGAAAATGACATTGTGTGCTGTCCAATCAGTTGCTTGTTGGATATTATTACATTTGTAGGAGAATCAGGCGACATTCGGGCTTGTTCCTGCCAAGCTGGTATGAGGTTCATGACCTGCAGCACAGTTTGCTTGGCAGAGCAGTAGTCCCCACACAGCTGAGACCAGTTTGCCGCTGACTTAAGGGAAGAGCATTCTGCATTCCCAGTGTGGACTCAAAGTACCCAGGACTCCTTCGGGGCAATGTCCCATTGAAACTTTACACCTCACAGTGGCCATTGCCTCATACGAATGTTGACTTTCTTCTCCCTGAAATGAGATATTTCAGGATTGCTTTGATATTTGCCTTTCTGACTAACATGGAAAGACCCCTTTGTTTTTCCATGGGAGAGATACAAATATGAACTGAAGATGAATTTCCATTTGGTGAAATTTTAAATGTGGTTTCTCATACAGTATAGTAAGATCTCAATACACTGCTTTAACTAACAGGAAGGATGATCTTAAATTAGAAAATATTTTGAGTTATAAAATAAGTTTGAAGAGTTTTACAACTCTGAAATTCACAGAATAATTTTTACAAGCTAATTTTTAGGTAGTAGTCCTTTCTGAGGCTATGTTTTTGAATTATTTTGGAATAGCACATACCTACTTTATTGTGTTTATTTACACATAAACTAGGTAGGAAAGTTTTATACATAAGATTGTCAAATGAGCACTGACCTTTCTAGTTCCTTATTTCTAGCATTAATTCATTACATCAAATATTTTTTGAGCCTTCAAGGTTACCCTTGGGCTTAACAAAGAAGTATGGGACACAGTTTCTGTCCTCAAGAAACTTACATCCTAACTGGGAAATTAACGTTCTCAAGTGAGACCCCATGACTTCTTCAAAGGGGTTTATAAGATTGTGTAGCTTTTCTCCTGGAGTTATCAGTGTTGGAACAGAATAAAGAATGCAGGGTTGATCCAGGGTTGAAAACGTAAGAGGAGAGGAATATTGAGGATCTATGGAGAGTTCATAACATTCTCAGATTGGGCACAGAAGGAAGGAGACGAAGATGTATCTGTGTCTGTGTCGGGGGAGTAGGGGTTGACCATAAAGGTGGAGAAAGTGGTTAATGGATATGGTGGATGGGTAGAAGTCAAAGAGGATTCCATGAGGTCAAGAAAGAAATGAAGAGTAGGTAAGGGTCAAGAGAGATCAAACAATGTCTCCTGTCCATGTTTCCTGTGGGTCTGTCTTTGCCTCCTCAACTACATGGTAAAAAAGGGACCAGACATGACATTTCTCTTGTGCATCCTTCCCTGAAGAAATTCACAGCTCATTCATGGGATTTATGAAGACCATTTGGTTGAAATTATCAACTTTCTCGTACATACATAGAAATGATTGAGATGCTCATTGGTTCGTGTGTATAGTGACCTCCAAAGCGTTTCCTGATGTAATCTTATATGGTATAAACACACCCACACACACAATGAAGAAGAGGAAATCCCCATCACCTGATAATTTTTCATTACTTTCAAGTAAAGGAAAATTATTATCTCTAGGGAGACGTCAGAGAGACCCCCATGCTGGAGGTGATTTTGCCTTACCAGGAAAGCCAAAGTTGCTGTTCTTTCCCACAGGCCGACAGCTCTCCTTTTACTCTTCCTGGTTTTTCAGGCTAAGTGTATTTGAAGGCCCAAATGAACAATTTAAACTTCTTTCTGTTCCTGTTACTGTTCCTGCTCAACACTCAACTTATTCTCATGTTTATATTTAACCAATGTAATCCTCATGAAAGACTTTTACAGTTGAAGTCACAGCAAAAGCTAAAAAATAAAATTTTAATTAAAAAACCAAATTTAAAAAGCTCAGACTTTATGATGTCATAATTACTGTATATTCTTAGATATTTTATAATTGCTGATCCCTGGGTACCACACCTGTTGGGGGTAGCAACTATTTGGGGCCAGTGGCAAGGGCAGTAAAAGAATTTACCAAGACAGTTGTAGGTAAAGAAAGGCAGATTTATTAGAGAAAGGAGGCAAATACATTGCAAGGATGCAGTGGGTAGCACAGCAGAGAAAGGGCTGTCTGCAAAGAGGCAGGGGTTGGAGGGAAGTTTTATAACATCTTGCTGGAGGGTGCTACATGTTTGTGATTAGCTATTTCTCAGAACAATTGGTCATTGCTCTCCCCACAGTGGGGCCCTCCCCAACCTGAGGCCCCTCCCCAACCTGGGGCCCCTACCTCATTGTTGCTTACTTATCTTATCAGGACTCCTCACCACCCACTGTAAGTCCCTTGATATAGTGTCTTCTATTCGTCTTGGCTACCCAAGTGCTTCCCGGTACTGGGGGACACAGTGGGGCCCGTGCTCTGAAGTGAATGTGTCTAATGTTCAGCTCGAACATACCAGCAGTGCCTACTGTAAGAGCTTTTTTTCTGAGGTAGCATTTTAAAATTCCTTAAGCTGTATCCCAAACATGAAAGACTTGACCTGAATCATGTGGTTACCATGGCATCTAAAGAGAGCCCTTAGAAGCTCATCGATTTCTCCAGACGGAAAGATGGTAAACTGCTCCAACAGAACATTTTCTACCTTGCAGGCTGAGAATAAACACTATATTTATCTGAAACAGCAAATCTGATCTTCAAAACTTCTCTCAAGCATAATCTTTTATGAGCTATTTGCTGAAAATTGCTCACCGGTTTATATGCTCCAGCACTGACTTGTAGCAGCTTTTCTTTCATCTCTGACCTGGAAGCTTCTTTTCAAATAAAATAGAAATATGAAGGACCCCAGCTAAGAAATCTCTTCCAATTTCAGAGAAGGGTTGAACTACCCTGAGCTTTCCTCCTTATTCAGGGAGACGGAAGCAAAAACAGGTCTACCCTGAATAAAATACAGGTCCACTTTGTGCACAGGCAACCTCTCCCCTTCTGACACAGTTCTTTGATGTTACTCTAATTCTCATTAATTGTTAACTCTAAGGCAACAGAGCTTAAATCTTTGAAAGGATTGCTTTTTATACAATCTTATTGTCTGAAATTTGTGCTTAATAGAAAGGTCATTGGACCACCAGCTTTTTGCCTTAGAGTTAGTAGGCAGGGACTGTCTAAGTCATTGATTTCTATTGCTTGACATTTCTATAACACTTGGCATATTCAAAACACTTTTTTACATCCATTGTTATTTGAACCACAATGGAGTAACAATGCTGTGAGGCAGAGAGACAGATATTTTTTACAAATTACCTCTCTCCACTTTTTTATTTTTTTGAATTAGAGGACTGAAGGTATAGGAGAGACAAAACTTTTCCTCTTCCCTTTTAGGATGTGTGTGTGTGTGTGTGTAGGGGGCCACGGGGAGGGGGTGGTAGCTGGGCTTGGGAATTCAGATAAACAGGAGAAACCCAAATCTATTTAATACAAGTTTTATGTGACCTGAGGGCACTTACAAGGAAATGAAGACCCAAAGAAGCAGTTAGAATCAGCTACTTCTACACTGAATTGGACAAAGACTAGTAAATTGTGTAACGGTGTCAAGGCAAAGGGGCTTGGTCGGGGGTAGTTAATTGGGTGGAGAAGCAACTAGGAAAATAAGGGTGAGTTTATCAAGGTTTGTTTGTATAGATTTCTACTGGCCTCAAGTTCTTTTCCTTGATGTTAAGAATGTTGCTTTCCTTTTGGTATAAGGAGGACTTTTTTTTCACATGAGAGTTTTATCTCCTGCTTTTAAGAAACAGAAGGAAGGTCAGAGTGATCTTGCATGTGCTTTTTTTTTTTTTTTTTTTTTTTAACTGCCTTTAATTTAGAATCGTCAATATGCCAGAGCAGCATATTTTGGAGTGTCACATTCTTAATTACTTTAGATAGTCTGTGCCTTTTTAAAAATCAGTTCTTAGCCCGTGGCAGACCTGGAACTAGAACCTATTCCTGTCCCTAAGGGTTGTTCAGTCATGATGGACCAAGTATGAGGATGGGAATGGAGAGCTCACAGATTGTTTAAGAATTGTCTGCTTGCTTGTCTGTCTCCTTGATTTGACTTTCAGCTCCTTGAAGGTGGAGGTTCTCTTATTTATTGTCGGATCCTCAATGGCTAGAATAATGGCCAGCACATAATAGGTGCTCAGTTAACATTGCTAAGAAACAAGTAATAATGTCAACATTTTCACTTCTGTCTATCCTACCTCTTACACATGCCAAAGGCATAGGAAATGTTGAATGGAAGAATTATATCTACAATAAATAGGCAAAAATATGGGCACAGAGAGAGAATCATAGGTTGTTGATTTGCCAAAACCTCTGGGTGAAGGACACTGAATGGCTGTAGAAAAGCACAAAAGAAATTGAAAATCTAGCTCCTGCCTTGGGGGACCTCAAAGTACTCAGAGAAACAGAACACCCACCATGAAAACGATGAGGAAAGTCGGTTGGCCCTGCCTTCTTGGAAACTCCAAGTTTGGGGGAGGGTGTGGACATGCACTACAAAAAACCTTAATCTCAGAGGGAGGAGGAAGTAGAACTCTAGTGTCGTTGTCTTTGTTTGGTTCTATGATTACCTGCACCTACATACAAGTGTTTTATGGATGAAAATAAATTCAGCAACTGGTCGAGGGATAAATCATGCTAATTAACTGGAATAGAAGGTGAACCTTGATAAAGCTTCATTTGGCATTTTTCTTTAAATAGTCAAGTAACCATGCTGTAGTTTAGCATCAGTAAACAATTGTTTCCATCCTTATCCCTACCAGAGCTAATATTTTCCAAGTCCTTTAGAGCTGTACGTTTCAAGGTTCACTCCTCCAGCCACATGCTTATGTATCAACTGATGAAATTCTGATTCAGGGCACCTGAGAATCTGCTTCTTTTCCCCGTAGTAAACATTTTATCTTGGAATAATTTTATATTTACAGAAATATTGCAAATGTTGCAACAAAATGTTGCAAATATAGTACAAAGAGTTCCTGTATTTCCTTCACCCAGTTTTTTCTATTAATGTCTTATAGACCAAAATAATCTGTCAAAATTAATACACATTGGTATAGTAATACGAACTAAGCTACAGACTATTCAGATTTCACCAATTTTTCCACTACTGCCCTTTTTTCCTGTTTAATCCAGGCTATCACATTACATTTAGTCCTCGTATCTCCTTAGTCTCCTTGGATCTGTGATAGTTTTTTAGTCTTTCCTTGAGCCTGCATTTTTAATAAGCTCTCCAAGTGGTTCTCAGATACTAGAAGTGAACACCATTGCTCTTCCAAAGCCAGGGCACACCTCACAGGTGCTGAAAGGGGACCTTCCCTGGCCTGAGCGGTGCCTTGTGCTCTTCATCCCAAGTCGTGCCTGAATCACTGGGGGACCCAGCAGGACACATAAGGCACACTCTGGAGAGAAGTTAACAAATGTAACAAAGCACTATTTACAGAAGTGTAGACAGAAATAAGCGAACAAATAAGGGTTGTTAAGGCAACCAGGAACTATTTACAGTGAAAAGCTTTGATTCACTTTGGGAAGGGGGAAGAGGAGTTAGGGCCACCCAGCAGGAGCAGTAGTCAGAGATGTGCCATTGGAGAACCAGCTTCTGTCAGAACCACCAGACTCTGAAGTACAGACAAGTGGAGGGGGTCAGACCCTGGACTTATTTCCTCTAGCTCAGATCTCCTACTGATGCCTCCTGTTAATGGAACTCAACAAGAAGCCAGAGGGCAGGGAATGGGCCATACTGTTCCTGAGCACAGAGAGGGGAGAGAAAGGTGGAGAACTGATCTAGAGACTAGGTCTAGGGAGGAGTTGAAGTGACAATAACCAGAATTGTTTTAAAGTAGAATGCAGGAGAGATAGCCTGGCTAGCTAACTGTGCTGGGATTAAAACTTGTGCTCTGTTTATTAATTTATATCTACTATGTTATTAGGGGCCCATTGCTTACTTAAAAAAAAAAAAAGAGAGATCCAATGAAAATATTATGTTTAGCTTTGGAAACTGTACAGTTTGTGAACTTATTGCAAATTCAACGAATATCCTTTTAGTGGGTTAATGATGTGAGAGAAAACCATAGCTTCCAGCTAAATAAGTGAATATTCAAACTGAAGAAAAGAAGTGCCATCTGAGATACAGTCTTAGAATTGATCATGAATTTTGAGAGTGACATATACTACCTTGTAAGGTTTGGATAAAACAGTGCTTTTTATTTTATTTTTTCCATTATGTTAACTCTCCAGTTTTTGAAAGGAGAGATGATTACCCTTTCTGCAGTATAGTAAATCAAATTCTGGGAATTAAAGAAAAAGATTCAGAAAATGTTTTTCAATTTTTTTTTGTAATTGCAAAGGAATAAGCACTTGAATGGAAAAGAGCTCATATTATTATTTTATTTTTAGAGAATAATAGCCTACTTTTATTTTTTATTATTTTTTTATTTTCCATACACATAATTGCTTTTATTTTATTTCAATAGGTTTTTGGGGAACAGGAGGAGTTTGGTTACATGAATAAGGTCTTTCATGGTAATTTCTGAGATTTTGGTGCACCCATCACCCAAGCAGTGTACACTGTACCCAATGTGTAGTCTTTATTCCTCATCTCTGTACCCTTTCCCCCAAGTCCCCAAAGTCTATTATATCATTCTTATGCCTTTACATCCTCATAACTTAACTCCCACTTATGTGTGAGAACATGTGATGTTTGGTTTTCCATCTCTGAGTTACTTTACTTAAAATAATGGTCTCCAATTCCATCCAGGTTGCTGCAGGTGCCTTTATTTCATTCTTTATTATGGCTGGGTAGTGTTCCATGGTGTATATCTATCACAATTTCTTTATCTACTCATTGATTGTTGGGCATTTGGGCTAGTTCCATATTTTTGCAATTGTGAATTGTGCTGGTATAAACACTTGTGTGCAAGTATCTTTTTCGTATAATGACTTCTAAAGAACTCATATTATTCAAGCATCCCTGGGACTTACGTGGTATCACTAGTCTTTAGAACCGGACTTTCCTGGGCTTTTTTTTTTTTTTTTTGACGGCGAGTGTGAGTGGGTATGATTTTTTCCCCCTCATTTCAAACCAGGAGTAGAAGTTAGAAAAGAGGGAATATTAACTCTAATTGCATTTTTTTTGCCATGAAGTTTGACATTAAATACATTAAGTCTGCTGAAAGAGAAGGCTAGTGGAAGTTTGTTTGACACACGCATGTTTTTCATAGGTATGGGCCTTTTGTGTTTGCTCATCATTCTCAGTCAGGAAAGGGACACCTTTATCTTTATTTTAAAAGCTGCTTACATTGGGGTCTTGGCTAGAAACAGAATTTGCGTCCGAGGGTTTGAATGAAGAGAGTCTAGTGAAGGGACGACTGCAGACCCCTGGGGAGGATTATAGTGATAAACAGAGGGTGATCTGGCTCCCAAAAACCAGCAGCAGGGGCAAGCCATTGCCATCCTTGGGCCACAGAAACAAGAGGAGCAAATTGTGGAGTCCCATGAGGGTTGTAATCATGGTGGAAGGGCCACTGGGCAGAAGCCAGAGCTGTGAAGGGACATATCCACTGTGGATCACTGCAGTGAAGTGGAGAGAGTAGGAGAAACAGCACCGCATTACACTCCTCCTGCTCCCCCACCTTTGGCTGGTGCCACCCTTCATCAAACCCAACAGAAGCCAAGGGTCATGGCAGTGTAGATGACATTGGGACAGCGAGAGGCCGAGTATGGCTGGAGGAATTGTGGGGTGGAGAGAGACGGGGAATACCAGCAAAATGGCCTACTGCAATTGAGCCTCCAGATTATTACTTGTGACACGAGGTTTGCAGGAAATGCAAAGTAGATGCATTAAATTAATGAGTAAATCCATTTTTTAAAAAAGAGTCAGTTTTATTGTTTTAAAATGACGTGCTACTCCCCTAGCCTGTTCTGAAGTTCTGGTGTAGAGAGACCCTGTTTGCCTGAGTTTTCTTAGCCTATGTGTTGAAAAAGGTGTTGACCTTGTTAAGAGTGTAGAGGCTGCATTTGACCTCAAGGGGCCTGGAGGGATGGCACAGCTGTTATTGGTTGCCCCAACTGGCATTTTCAGAGTTAAAAATGGCTGTCATTACCTGAATGCTCTTATTGTCCTAATGGGCTATTTCTGTTGGAGCTAAATGTAATTACTGAATAATCATTTCCAGTTGTTCGTTGATTATTTGTGCATACATTATTTAATGAAAATAGACTCAGATGATCCAGCGGTAGAAAAGCCAATTTCTGGGAAAAACATCCACTGTAGCCTCTCATATCCCCAGTTGTAGATTATTGGAAAACAAAAGCAAAACAACATGATCTTAAATGCTCTTGGCAACTTGAACCGAACCTGGTCCCAGGATCATTTAAGAACTTCTGCTGCGAGGCTTAGAGAAAATAGAGCTGAAAATAGACCAGTTGCAGCAGATTCAGTGGAGCGACCTGAAAATATTTTCTTTAGCAGGGATTTTTAATGAGCAACAAAATGGCATGCCCAGAAGATTACATTCTTGGGAGAAGAAATTCGTGTTTGATTTTCCTTTTCCCGGTGGACTACCTCTCTGAAGTAACTTTGCATCAAGTCTTTAAACATGATACAGTGAAAGCTTCTCAGCCTCCTATCTGCAGTGATGTTTTCATCTTATTTAACCCAACATTTTCTTCCCCTATTTGTGATGGATTTTTGGGCAAAGCTACCTTCATCTAAAAGGTTCCAGAAAAAAATAAATAAAAGCATGCTCTTTAAAAATATTATTTATGTATTTACATTGTTCGTTAGTTTACATTGTGTTTCCTTTGTTCCCTAGCCTGGAACAATGTCTGGCCTGGCTTTGTCCTCATACTGGCTGCCCTCTTTATATCACAAAATGTTAAGTTAAAATGTCAAAAAGTGGTCGTAAGCTATTCGCTGTAGTGGCTCATTGGCTTATATAAAGTTCGAGAGCCTTTGACTCTCAGAGCTTAAATGAGCTTAATTGAAATTTTGAGCAAAGCTTAAAAAGCCAAATCTGTCCATCATGTCTTGTGAA
Source organism: Piliocolobus tephrosceles (assembly GCF_002776525.5). Taxonomy (NCBI): domain Eukaryota; kingdom Metazoa; phylum Chordata; class Mammalia; order Primates; family Cercopithecidae; genus Piliocolobus; species Piliocolobus tephrosceles. The sequence goes on along the minus strand of NC_045440.1, from coordinate 105,363,815 downwards.
AGGAATGTCATGACTTTGAGTAGCTGGAATCCATAAGTTGCTCATAGTTACTGACTCTAAGTAGATACCAGGGCCTATCTTGCTCTTATTGATCTGACCAGTGCAAAGAGTTCGAGCAGGCAGGTAGTAATGCAACACCATGCTAACTTGTGCCTTAACCTAAATTAAGAACCCGAAGCCTGTGATAATGAGGATTAGCACTGATGTAAAGATAATCTCTGTCCTTTGCAGCTATTCTTGTCTGTGTCAGGATTATTTTCCAAACCACTGCGCTCATAACATTGATGCGTCTTTAACTCTGTTGCCTGCCATGGTCCCTAGAGGTCAGTTAGTTGCCATGGTTGTCTCTTCTAGCTCTGAAAGATACATCCATTTCCTTTTCCACTGTTATTTTCACAGGCAAGGACCTTCTTTCTGCCCTGACTCATCAAGATGACCTCCAACAAGACTGCCTGCTCACAGGGTTCCCTTCCTCTTGCCACAGTAGGCTTCCTAGACCTATATAATATTTATCAGGATCTGACTCTGCTTAAAAACTCTCAGCCAGTTATTACCAACAGAGTAAAACCCCTGTGGGTAAACAATGAAGATACTGTTGTGAGCAACTGCTGTGGACAAGATCCAATGCTCGGCACTGTAGGAACCCAGATGATGTCCACTTGCTTCTTCACCTTGTGTCCTTGGTTAGTTTATAATTTCCTGTAGGCCAGGAATTATACTTGATGTGTAGAAGTGCCCAGCAACAGGACTGGCTTTTCATCAGCATTCCTGATTACATAGCTTCAGTTGATGATAGCTCATTAAGGCATACAGCCTGGAAACTTATATACATAGTCCTCTCAAGGCTGTTAGATGTGGCTCCTAATATTTTTGAAACTGTCTATTTAGAATTCTCTTCAGAACTCCTAAGTTATGAAAAGAGTCTTGTTACTCCATCCTTTTGTTCAAGACACAATTTACTGAATTCCTGCTCAGTACCAGGCACCGTGCCAAGCCCTTGGTATGCCAAAAAGCCCACAGAACAGACTGCCAGGAACACACCAGAGGCAAACAAACTTAGGTTTATTACCTTGCTGCTGCAGTAAGAGAGAGTCACACCATGGAGAGGTGTGGGGCATTTCAACAGGTGGAAGCTTGGGAAGAATATCTATAGAGTTTGCAGGGTTGAAGTTAGTTATAGGATGCTCTTGAAAGAGATTGGTCAGAATTCATAAACCAGGAAGCTGCTGGAACAATCGATGCTCTTATCTTGAGGACACATGACTCTGTGGCGTTACGGGTAGATCAGTTTGTCTGTGGCCTTATTTAGAACATATGTGATATAGTTGGGATATTTGTCCCCAACCAAATATCATGTTTGGGAAATGAAAGCCGCAGTGTTGAAGGTGGGGCCCGGTGGGAGGTCTTTGGATCATGGGGCCGGATCCCTCATGAATGGCTTTGGCCATCCTCTTGGTGATGAGTGAGCTCTTGCTCTGAGTTTACAGGAGATCTGGTTGTATAAAAGTATGTGGCACCTCCCCTTTCTCTTGCTCCTGTTTTCACCGTGTGGTGTGCCTGCTCCCTCTTTGCCTTCCACCATGATTGGAAGCTTCCTGAGGCCTCCCCAGAAGCATATGCCACTATGCTTCCTATACAGCCTGCAGAACTGTCAGCCAATTAAATCTCTTTTCTTATCAATTACCCAGGCTCAGGTGTTTCTTTATATCAGTGCAAGAATGGCTGAATACAATACATGTCTGAATGAGCAGATATAGAGTCTAGGTTTAGTTTGTTTTGCGTGTCATGGCTTATATAGGTTTTCAGTGTTGTGAATAATAATCTAATTTTGCAAGTTATGGTTTTGGTTTGAATTTTCAGATCCTTCTCACATCTTAGTTGCCAGCTGAATTGACTTTCCCTTCATCAGAAGAATAATGACTGAATTCCTGTTCTCAAGAAGTCCCCAGTCTGGGCTATCATAATATAATTTGATGTGTACCATAATAGAAATATAAATAAGGTGTTACTGAGTTCAGAAGAAGCAAACTTTTTTTTTTTTTTTTTTTTAAACTGTAACTTTGTTGAAATCCTACCATTTACAAGCCTCTACACAATTAGGCACTGCTCAAGTTCCATACATTACTTTATTTGATCCTCAGTAATCCTACGAAGTAGATTTTATTTTTCTTTCAAATTTTAAAGACAAAAAAGTGAGATGCAAAAAAGTTAGATGGGTCACTCAAGGTCACCCAGCTAAGAGATGATTTTGCAACTTTATTAAACAAATGCTTGCTAGGTATTGTTCTAGGTGCTTTATATAAACTCCAGTGTAGACCTCTGAAGTAGCTACTACTCTATTTCATCATTGAGAGTAATGAGCCTTGGGGATATGAAGTAACTGGTCTAAAGTCACGAAGCTGGTAACCATGTAGTAGAGGCAGGATTCAGATCCCAGCTTTGTGGCTCTCTGGGTCATGCACTCTCTGGGTCGTGCACATGGCCCCCTTGCCCTGCTGCTTCTCCTCAGTGCTTGTCATTGGACTTTCATGTCTGTATCTTTAACCACTGTGCTAGTGTGGCTCATGGACAGGAGAAGCTTCACAGAAGGATTGACATGTGGGCTGGGGTTTGCTAGATAAATAGGATATCTCTGGATGGATCAGGAAGAGAAGGCTGTGACACTTCATTCACAAACGGTAGCCCTCGAGGAGCCCTGGGAACAGGAAAATCTCTGCTGGGCCAGGGGTCAGCTGAGGCTTGAGTGTGTAAAATCAGAGAGCTGTGGGTGGCAGTGATAGAGCTAGAGACACTAATGCTAGAGTGATAGTGTTGGAACCAGATTGGGACTTCATGGTCGCCCTGGCATTTGACCAACAGGATGCTTCTCTTCCCAATACCTCCCTTGGCTCTGAATGGTCACTCTTATTTCAATGCATCCCCTCAGGAGAGAGATCACCAAAGATATACACACTGAAGGCAGTTCCAGAGAAGTTCTAGAAATGTGTTAAGTAAAAGAAGCTTTAGGAAAATATGCTGCCTAGAGATGTTCTTATGGCAATTGCTTTGATGAACATAGCACTTATTTTAATGTCTACATCCTCGTAAGTTAGAGAAAGAAAATGTCACTACTTTTCAATCAGTCCAGAGTCTGGAAGAGCAGCTTTTATTTATGCAGTGCTGGGAGGTGACTTGCATTTAATCTTCACATCAGTTCTATAAGGAAGACTCTATTCATATGTCAGTTGTATAGATGAGGAAACTGAGGCTCAGAGGACTCCAAGGAGTTTGGCATGTCGCAGTGATAGGTGGTAGAGTCAAGATTTCAACCCAGTTTGATTCCAGAGTTTGTTCTGCCACATTGCTTCAAGAAGTCTATGTCCTTTTAGCTTGTGAAATGCAGTATGTCCCAAACACAATGGCCAGTCCTATGCCATGGAGAGTCAGTAGTAGGAGAGGCAGGAGCAGCCTGGAGTAGTAGGGAGAGGCAGTAGTAGGAGGACCAAGAGGAGGGGACTTGTTGGAGCTTCACCCACCCTTCCCCATTCTGTGTCAGACCTGCCCCTGCATCCCATCCTTGGGACTTCCTGGTATAAAATAGTATCCCGCCCAGTGTTACTCCTTAGACAGCAAGAGATAGTCCAAAACCCAAAGACTGAAATTCCAGGTCCCACTGTGGGCAACGGAGCTCCTCTTCCCTTTGCTGGGACATCAGTTCAACAGCCAATTAGCAGATGTATTTGTGTTGACCCTTCTGTTAACAACCTAGTAGTTTACTTATTTAACTAATGACAGGTGCCCTTGTTAGGTGCTGTGGGCACAGAAAGGTCTTTGATGACTCTGGAAAACTGATGATATTTATAGTTTGGGGTATGGCATTCTAAATTTTTGTAGCACCAGGGAAAAGGTGGCAGTAGCAGGTAATGAGCCCAGGGCTACACATTCTGGAAATAGAAGGAATGATTTGTTACCATCTTTTTTTTTTTTCTCCTGTAGAGTGAACTTGTGGATTAATTGTATTAGTTTATTAACTTACTCTAAGTAAGACTTGTCCCCTTGGCCCTTTGCATGCCCCTGCCATCCGTGGTATCTACTATGGCTAATAAGCATGAGACCACCAGTGTCTGAATCCTGATTCCTCAGCTTATCTTGGACAAGCTGTTTAAACTTTCTGTGCCTTACTGTTTTTTTTATTTTGAAGATGGAAATAATAGCACCTACCTTATAGGGTTATTTGAAAGATTAAGTAAAAAAAATCCTTGAAAATCACTCAGCACATTGCTCAGCACATAGTAAGAGCTCAGTAAAGGATAAGAATATTAAATGTTGAGTGAGCACCTGTGGTGTGCCAGGCCTGGGCATGGACTGAACACTGCACTCCCAGGGGTGCCTTTCATGGACAATGATGTTAATATGACTCTGGAGTTGTGCAATGCAATGACCCCATTCCAGAAACTGCTGTGAGTGCTTCACATGTGTTCACTCTTTCAGCCTTGCAACAACCTATTATTATTCCCATTTAGAATTCAGACAGAGAGATGTTAATGGCTTTGCTCAAATTTAGCCAGCTGGTAAGTGGCAAAGCTGGGGTGTGAGCCATTCATATTATTGTGGTGTGGACCAGCACAGTTGACCTCTTTCCTGTCAGTTGCAAAATGGAGGAAAGATCTCCTTGATAGTTTGGTTTTCTTTATTAACCCATAATGCATGACTTGTCTTTGTGTATTTTAATATTTCTTAGAAGAATTTATATTTTTAGCCTTTATAAATAATACATATAATTGCAGTTTAATAATAGAAATTCATAAATTCACTTGACCTTGGGCAAATGTTATATACTGTTACTTATCAAGTTCAACTATATGTGATTAGAGAAGAGGAAAGGAAAGAGGAAATGGGGGTTAGGGAGAGAGAGAATGAGAACAAGGCCACCGGACATGTGAGTAGTACCAGCACGTCTATCCACCCATCTATCTGGCTCCAGGGAAGGATTTATCACCAGCCCATGTTCTTTGTTCAGATAGCTTCAGTTCCCGTACGACTTTCATAATGCAGACATCTTGCCACTTGGAGTGTAGTAATGCACTTTTCATACAACATAGCCTATAAATGAAGCCAGATACTTTAGCTGGTAGTCAACCAGAGAAGCAGGGGTTTGCTCCAGTACCATAAGAAAAAACTGACTGTGCTAGTTTTTTTTACCATCTTTTTTGACAAGTGACATGGCAAGTCCCCAGTGAGACACCTTTCTGAGGGATTTTCAAGAGGACCATCCTCTTCCAAAGACCGATTTTTGCTCTGCGTGGTGGTCAGTGATTTTCTGAAACGGTTGTGGGCCCTCCATGGCACCTGCCTTGGCCACAGACGAGCTAAGAAAAGCACCAACAGATTTGTTCCATTCTATTTTCTCCTCCTCTCAACCTGAGCCCTTCCTTGACCTAGTTAGCCCCTTTGCATAGAATGGTTTGCTGAGCCGTATTGCTCTCTCTCCTCAGGGTCCTGTATTGCCTTTCTCTGTTGGCACCAGAAACCTCTGAGCCTCCTAGCCCTTCTTGAACTTTCTTGGCTCTTACCTGCCTGGGAGGAGAACTCAGACACATGAATCAGTACTATTTATGTCTTCGGTAACTTTTTGCAACCTTTTGAATGTTTCAAAATTAGTTTTCTTCCTCCCAAAATTTCATTCAGGAGGCCAAAATAAGAAGGTTTTTCATTTTAAGGTTAAAGTCTCTGTGATAGTGAGATTACAATAGAGACAGATCTATACTGACTCCTTTTCCCTCCAATTCTCATCATGCTTGCTGCTCTAAGGGTAGCAGCCTCCCAGAAACAGGTAGTATTGGTGGCGTTTCCATGAGAGGTTAGGGCCACCTGATGATTGATAGCAATTATGACAAGACTATGTAGTTTCGCTGATTGCCACACTGAGGTGACTCAGGGCACCATCAGAATTGGAGGAGATGAATTTTTTATATAAAAATAGGATGTTATTGATACAATGCAGTCAAAAAATGAATCACCATGCCCTCTACACCCTAACAAAATATGTCTTCCTTTCTGCTTAAGACCGAAATAAATTACTTTCTGCCACTGCCATTCACAGAGCCAAATTAGAGCCTAGCTAAGATGGAGCAGAATATTTTTGTTAGGACAAAGCAAATCAAAATGGCAAGATTACCAGTTAGTACAATGGCCTAGCCACAGTGGGCACTCAGGTGTTAGTTCATCTGCTATGTGCTGAGGGGATTTTGTTCCACAAGTTACTTTTATGATGTCTACTAATAGATATCATTAGTGGTTGGCAGGGGGCTTTATTTAGGAGAATATTGCTTGCCCTAATGCTGTGGGAGTCTGAGGGAATGTGGTTGTATTAGTCCATTTTTATGCTGCTGATAAAGGTATACCTTAGACTTACAAAAGAAGTAGGTTTAATGGACTCCCAGTTCCACGTGGTATGGAGGCCTCACAATCATGGCGGAAGGTGAAAGACACGTCTCACCTGGAGGCAGACAAAAGAAGAAAACTTGTGCAAGAAACTCCCCTTTATAAAACCATCAGATCTCATGAAACTTATTCACTATCCAGAGAACAGGAAGGGAAAGCCACACCCCCATGATTCAATTACCTCCCACCGGCTCCCTCCCACAACATGTGGGAATTGTGGGAGCTACAATTCAAGATGAGATTTGGGTGGGGACACTGGCCAAGCCAAACTATATCAGTGGCTTAGAAATGTGAATACAGAACCTGAATTGAGCCTATTTCTTCATTTTCCCACCTGATTGCTTTGACCTAATCAGGACTGAACTTAAGTGGAATGCTATCTCTCTCCCTGGCTTCCTCAAAGCTGGATTCATTGTACCTCCTAGGTCTTGCCCATAATTTCTCTCTCAAGGCTATCATCACATTTTGTGAGAATTACCTGTTCTGTACACTTTTTATAGGTTGAAACTATGACATAATTGGTACCAAAAACAGTGGCATATAATTGGTGCTTTCTTGTGGAATGAATGAGTGAATGAATGAATGGTGTTAAGATGTTACGTTTCTCCTTTTTTCAGCAAGTTTCTTAAATAAAAAACCAGGACGAATTCTACAGGGGATGTGGCAGGATCATGCAGGCTCTCCACAAAAACACTATCTAAGCATTCTCCTTACTGACCCAGGCGTGCTGGGACTCTTATTTAAAGAAATGTGATGTGAAAGGCTGTGTTAACCCTCTAAACCCAATTGTCAGAGAATCTGAAATTGTAAAAGTTTCAAAACCTTAAAATGAATGCATATTCTTATTCTTATCATTTCTGTACTAGAACCAAGAGAATGAGAGGGCCTAGGACCAGATCTCTTTAAAGTGAGGTGGGCACTTACAGATGCCACAGCTCTAATCGGATGAGGGTTAGTCCATAAGTCACTTGTTCCAAGGAAACTGAAGGAGTTTTGAAAGCCAGGAGAAGCAAGTGAGTCAGCAGAACAACATCAGCAACAGAGCTATAGTCCATCAATCTAAGAACAATGATATTTCCTGTCTCCTTTAAACTGCATATGGACAGCTCCAGGATTAGAGTCAGTGTTCTGGGTTTTTATAAGTATATATTATATCACAAAATTGTTTTCCAAGTTGCTGCGTTGTAATTTTAAACAAAGTCATAGCATCCTATTAAATCAATCTGCTCTAATTTGGTTGGTTGGTTATTTCCAATTTTTTTACACTATAATAAGTAATGTCATGAGCATCTTTTTGTGGACAATGTTTCTTTATTCCTTTAGGATGAATTAGTAGTACAGTAAGGGTGAGAAACATTTTTCTGGCTCTGGATACATATTGCCAGAATATTTTTCTTTCTTTCTTTTTTTTTTTTAATTTTCTTTTTTTTTTATTATTATACTTTAAGTTCTAGGGTACATGTGCATAACGTGCAGGTTTGTTACATATGTATACTTGTGCCATGTTGGTGTGCTGCACCCATCAACTCGTCAGCACCCATCAATTCGTCATTTATATCAGGTATAACTTCCAATGCAATGTGTGATGTTCCCCTTCCCGAGTCCAAGTGATCTCATTGTTCAGTTCCCACCTATGAGTGAGAACATGCAGTGTTTGGTTTTCTGTTCTTGTGATAGTTTGCTAAGAATGATGGTTTCCAGCTGCATCCATGTCCCTACAAAGGATACAAACTCATCCTTTTTTATGGCTGCATAGTATTCCATGGTGTATATGTGCCACATTTTCTTAATCCAGTCTGTCACAGATGGACATTTGGGTTGATTCCAAGACTTTGCTATTGTGAATAGTGCCGCAATAAACATATGTGTGCATGTGTCTTTATAGCAGCATGATTTATAATCCTTTGGGTATATACCCAGTAGTGGGATGGCTGGGTCATATGGTACATCTAGATCTAGATCCTTGAGGAATTGCCATACTGTTTTCCATAATGGTTGAACTAGTTTACAATCCCACCAACAGTGTAAAAGTGTTCCTATTTCTCCACATCCTCTCCAGCACCTGTTGTTTCCTGACTTTTGAATGATTGCCATTCTAACTGGTGTGAGATGGTATCTCATTGTGGTTTTGATTTGCATTTCTCTGATGGCCAGTGATGATGAGCATTTTTTCATGTGTCTGTTGGCTGCATGAATGTCTTCTTTTGAGAAATGTCTGTTCATATCCTTTGCCCACTTTTTGATGGGGTTGTTTGTTTTTTTCTTGTAAATTTGTTTGAGTTCTTTGTAGATTCTGAATATTAGCCCTTTGTCAGATGAGTAGATTGCAAAAATTTTCTCCCATTCTGTAGGTTGCCTGTTCACTCTGATGGTAGTTTCTTTTGCTGTGCAGAAGCTCTTTAGTTTAATCATATCCCATTTGTCAATTTTGGCTTTTGCTGCCGTTGCTTTTGGTGTTTTAGACATGAAGTCCTTGCCCATGCCTATGTCCTGAATGGTACCACCTAGGTTTTCTTCTAGGGTTTTTATGGTATTAGGTCTAACATTTAAGTCTCTAATCCATCTTGAATTAATTTTCATATAAGGAGTAAGGAAAGGATCCAGTTTCAGCTTTCTACTTATGGCTAGCCAATTTTCCCAGCACCATTTATTAAATAGGGAGCCCTTTCCCCATTTCTTGTTTCTCTCAGGTTTGTCAAAGATCAGATGGCTGTAGATGTGTGGTATTATTTCTGAGGACTCTGTTCTGTTCCGTTGGTCTATATCTCTGTTTTGGTACCAGTACCATGCTGTTTTGGTTACTGTAGCCTTGTAGTATAGTTTGAAGTCAGGCAGCGTGATGCCTCCAGCTTTGTTCTTTTGACTTAGGATTGTCTTGGCAATGCGGGCTCTTTTTTGGTTCCATATGAACTTTAAAGCCGTTTTTTCCAATTCTGTGAAGAAACTCATTGGTAGCTTGATGGGGATGGCATTGAATCTATAAATAACTTTGGGCAGTATGGCCATTTTCACGATATTGATTCTTCCTATCCATGAGCATGGTATGTTCTTCCATTTGTTAGTCTCCTCTTTCATGTCACTGAGTAGTGGTTTGTAGTTCTCCTTGAAGAGGTCCTTTACATCCCTTGTAAGTTGGATTCCTAGGTATTTTATTCTCTCTGAAGCAATTGTGAATGGAAGTTCATTGATGATTTGGCTCTCTGTTTGTCTGTTACTGGTGTATAAGAATGCTTGTGATTTTTGCACATTAATTTTGTATCCTGAGACTTTGCTGAAGTTGCTTATCAGCTGAAGGAGATTTTGGGCTGAGACAAGGGGGTTTTCTAAATATACAATCATGTCATTTGCAAACAGGGACAATTTGACTTCTTCTTTTCCTAACTGGATACCATTTATTTCTTTCTCTTGCCTGATTGCCCTAGCCAGAACTTCCAACACTATGTTGAATAGGAGTGTTGAGAGAGGGCATCCCTGTCTTGTGCCAGTTTTCAAAGGGAATTTTTCCAGTTTTTGCCCATTCAGTATGATATTGGCTGCGGGTTTGTCATAAATAGCTCTTATTATTTTGAGGTACGTTCCATCAATACCGAATTTATTGAGCGTTTTTAGCATGAAGGGCTGTTGAATTTTGTCAAAAGCCTTTTCTGCATCTATTGAGATAATCATGTGGTTCTTGTCTTTGGTTCTCTTTATATGCTGGATTACGTTTATTGATTTGTGAATGTTGAACCAGCCTTGCATCCCAGGGATGAAGCCCACTTGATCATGGTGGATAAGCTTTTTGATGTGCTGCTGAATCCATTTTGCCAGTATTTTATTGAGGATTTTTGCATCGATGTTCATCAGGGATATTGGTCTAAAATTTTCTTTTTTTGTTGTGTCTCTGCCAGGCTTTGGTATCAGGATGATGTTGGCCTCATAAAATGAGTTAGGGAGGATTCCCTCTTTCTCAATTGATTGGAATAGTTTCAGAAGGAACGGTACCAGCTCCTCTTTGTACCTCTGGTAGAATTCAGCTGTGAATCCATCTGGTCCTGGACTTTTTTTGGTTGGTAGGCTATTAATTATTGCCTCAATTTGAGAGCCTGCTATTGGTCTATTCAGGGATTCAACTTCTTCCTGGTTTAGTCTTGGAAGAGTGTAAGTGTCCAGGAAATTATCCATTTCTTCTAGATTTTCTAGTTGATTTGCATAGAGGTGTTTATAGTATTCTCTGATGGTAGTCTGTATTTCTGTGGGGTCGGTGGTGATATCCCCTTTATCATTTTTAATTGCATCTATTTGATTCTTCTCTCTTTTCTTCTTTATTAGTCTTGCTAGCAGTCTGTCAATTTTGTTGATCTTTTCAAAAAACCAACTCCTGGATTCATTGATTTTTTGGAGGGTTTTTTGTGTCTCTATCTCCTTCAGTTCTGCTCTGATCTTAGTTATTTCTTGCCTTCTGCTAGCTTTTGAATGTGTTTGCTCTTGCTTCTCCAGTTCTTTTAATTGTGATGTTAGAGTGTCAATTTTAGATCTTTCCAGCTTTCTCTTGTGGGCATTTACTGCTATAAATTTCCCTCTACACACTGCTTTAAATGTGTCCCAGAGATTCTGGTATGTTGTATCTTTGTTCTCATTGGTTTCAAAGAACATCTTTATTTCTGCTTTCATTTCGTTATGTACCCAGTAGTCATTCAGGAGCAGGTTGTTCAGTTTCCATGTAGTTGAGCGGTTTTGATTGAGTTTCTTAGTCCTGAGTTCTAGTTTGATTGCACTGTGGTCTGAGAGACAGTTTGTTATAATTTCTGTTCTTTTACATTGCTAAGGAGTGCTTTACTTCCAATTATGTGGTCAATTTTGGAATAAGTGTGATGTGGTGCTGAGAAGAATGTATATTCTGTTGATTTGGGGTGGAGAGTTCTATAGATGTCTATTAGGTCCGCTTGGTGCAGAGATGAGTTCAATTCCTGGATATCCTTGTTAACTTTCTGTCTCGTTGATCTGTCTAATGTTGACAGTGGAGTGTTGAAGTCTCCCATTATTATTGTATGGGAGTCTAAGTCTCTTTATGACTTGCTTTATGAATTTGGGTGCTCCTGTATTGGGTGCATATATATTTAGGATAGTTAGCTCTTCCTGTTGAATTGATCCCTTTACCATTATGTAATGGCCTTCTTTGTCTCTTTTGATCTTTGATGGTTTAAAGTCTATTTTATCAGAGACTAGGATTGCAACCCCTGCTTTTTTTTGTTCTCCATTTGCTTGGTAGATCTTCCTCCATCCCTTTATTTTGAGCCTATGTATGTCTCTGCATGTGAGACGGGTCTCCTGAATACAGCAGACTGATGGGTCTTGACTCTTTATCCAGTTTGCCAGTCTGTGTCTTTTAATTGGAGCATTTAGTCCATTAACATTTAAGGTTAATATTGTTATGTGTGAACTTGATCCTGCCATTATGATATTAACTGGTTATTTTGCTCGTTAGTTGATGCAGTTTCCTCCTAGTCTCGATGGTCTTTACATTTTGGCATGTTTTTGCAATGGCTGGTACCGGTTGTTCCTTTCCATGTTTAGGGCTTCCTTCAGGGTCTCTTGTAAGGCAGGCCTGGTGGTGACAAAATCTCTAAGCATTTGCTTATCTGTAAAGGATTTTATTTCTCCTTCACTTATGAAACTTAGTTTGGCTGGATATGAAATTCTGGGTTTAAAATTCTTTTCTTTAAGAACGTTGAATATTGGCCCCCACTCTCTTCTGGCTTGTAGAGTTTCTGCTGAGAGGTCTGCTGTCAGTCTGATGGGCTTCCCTTTGTGGGTAACCCGACCTTTCTCTCTGGCTGCCCTTAAGATTTTTTCCTTCATTTCCACTTTGGTGAATCTGGCAATTATGCGTCTTGGAGTTGCTCTTCTGGAGGAGTATCTTTGTGGTGTTCTCTGTATTTCCTGAATTTGAATGTTGGCCTGCCCTACTAGGTTGGGGAAGTTCTCCTGGATGATATCCTGAAGAGTGTTTTCCAACTTGGTTCCATTTTCCCCCTCACTTTCAGGCACCCCAATCAGACGTAGATTTGGTCTTTTTACATAATCCCATACTTCTTGCAGGCTTTGTTCATTTCTTTTTCTTCTTTTTTCTTTTGGTTTCTCTTCTTGCTTCATTTCATTCATTTGATCCTCAATCGCTGATACTCTTTCTTCCAGTTGATCAAGTCGGTTACTGAAACTTGTGGATTTGTCACGTATTTCTCGTGTCATGGTTTTCATCTCTGTCATTTCATTTATGACCTTCTCTGCATTAATCTAGCTATCAATTCTTCCACTCTTTTTTCAAGATTTTTAGTTTCTTTGCGCTGGGTACGTAATTCCTCCTTTAGCTCTGAGAAGTTTGATGGACTGAAGCCTTCTTCTCTCATCTTGTCAAAGTCATTCTCTGACCAGCTTTGATCCGTTGTTGGCGATGTGCTGCGCTCCTTTGCAGGGGGAGATGCACTCTTATTTTTTGAATTTCCAGCTTTTCTGCCCTGCTTCTTCCCCATCTTTGTGGTTTTATCTGCTTCCGGTCTTTGATGATGGTGACGTACTGATGGGGTTTTGTTATAGGTGTTCTTCCTGTTTGATAGTTTTCCTTCTAATAATCAGGACTCTCAGCTGTAGGTCTGTTGGAGATTGCTTGAGGTCCACTCCAGACCCTGTTTGCCTGGGTATCAGCAGCAGAGGTTGCAGAAGATAGAATATTGCTGAACAGCAAGTGTACCTGTCTGATTCTTACTTTGGAAGCTTCCTCTCAGGGGTGTACTCCACCCTGCGAGGTGTGGAGTGTCTCCCAGTTAGGCTACTCAGGGGTCAGGGACCCACTTGAGCAGGCAGTCTGTCCGTTCTCAGATCTCAACCTCTGTGTTGGGAGATCCACTGCTCTCTTCAAAGCTGTCAGACAGAGTCCTTCGGGTCTGCACAGGCCTCTGCTGCTTCCCCTGTTGTTGTTGTTTTTTTTTTTTTGAGATGGAGTCTCGCTCTGTCACCCAGGCTGGAGTGCAGTGGCCAGATCTCAGCTCACTGCAAGCTCCGCCTCCTGGGTTCACGCCATTCTCCTGCCTCAGCCTCCCCAGTAGCTGGGACTACAGGCACCCGCCACCTCGCCCAGCTAGTTTTTTGTATTTTTAGTAGAGACGGGGTTTCACCGGGTTAGCCAGGATGGTCTCGATCTCCTGACCTCGTGACCCGCCCGTCTCAGCCTCCCAAAGTGCTGGGATTACAGGCTTGAGCCACTGCGCCCGTCCCCCCTGTTGTTTTTTTTAGCTGTGCCCTGTCCCCAAAGGTGGAGTCTACAGAGACAGGCAGGTTTCCTTCAGCTGCTGTGAGCTCCACCCAGTTGCAGCTTCCCAGCGGCTTTGTTTACCTACTTAAGCCTCAGCAATGGCGGGCGCCCCTCCCCCAGCCTGGCTGCTGCCTTGCGGTTAGGTCGCCACAGACTGCTGTGCTAGAGACTGCTGTGCTAGCAATGAGGGAGGCTCCGTGGCCATGGGACCCTCCCAGCCAGGTATGGGTATAGTCTCCTGGTGTGCCCGTTTGCTTAAAGCGCGATATTGGGGAGGGAATTACCCGATTTTCCAGGTGTTGTGTGTCTCAGTCCCGCTGGCTAGGAAAAGGGATTCCCTTCCCCCTTGCGCTTCCCAAGGCAATGCCTCACCCTGCTTCAGCTCTCGCTGGTCGGGCTGCAGCAGCTGACCAGCACCGATTGTCCGGCATTCCCCAGTGAGATGACCCCAGTACCTCCCTTGAAAATGCAGAAATCACGGGTCTTCTGTGTTGCTGGCGCCAGGAGTTGGAGACTGGAGCTGTTCCTATTCGGCCATCTTGCTCTGCCCTCTCGCCAGAATATTTTTCAAAGGGCTGTAGTGAATACATCCAAGGCCTGTTTTAGCTCCTTTTGAAAACTGTGTGCTCTGCTCATTGACATTCCCTGCTATGTGATCACCTGTACTTGTTATAAATCGGAAACTGTATACTTCACATTGCTCCCTCTTTATCACTTGCCACACAGCCCACACAAAAGCCAGGTTCCCACGAGGTTCAGTCCCAGTAGAGCACCAAATTCAAAGAAACGTCCAACAATCAAAATTAATTAGAAATATTTAATTTCAATCTTTATTGTTTCTCTCAAAGAAATCTAATGGACATTCTTAAAATTCCGGTCCTCTCCTTTTCAATCCTGTCGCATGCTGCACTTGCTAGACACCTCTCCATCTCTCTTCCCATTGCTATCTCACCTCTCATTGGCTTCTCTGTTTTTTTTTTCTGCTGGCACCTGCTGTCTAGCTCATTTATCCAGCCATCTTCCCCAAGGCCCATGCAACCCACAGGGCTCTTCTTGCTGTGTAGAACCTCTCTGGGGAAATAGAGTCTAAATGTCCTCTGGCGGATTTTCTCTCTCAGACTCAGACTTCATATAACAAGGGAAAAACCCTGAAGCTGACTTGGTAAGCAAGAATATACCTTCATTGCAAGCAGACAAGGATGGGGGAAGACCATGGATAGTCACATATTAATAATTTTGTCCTTACCACAGATAACGACAACAACAATAATAACAACAGCACTTATGTTTAGTCAGGCCAGGCACTTTTCTAAGCACTTGACCTGTATTGTCACTGAATCTTCATAACAACCTTATGAATTAACTAATATGATCAACTCCATGTTTTAGAGGAAGAAACTGAACTAGACAATGTTTTAAGTACGTTTCTTAATGTCATACAGTAAGTGACAGAGCTGGGATGTTCACTAGGTGACCTGGCTCTAGAGTCTGGGTTCTTAACTACTCTACTCTACTGCTTCAGCCTGTGTATATACATACGCACACACATATGCATATGCATATGTTAATATGCATACATGCATACGTTAATATGTTATATATTACACATATAATGCCTTTCAGTTTTTCCTTATTTTGTCAAAATGTAGAGCAATAACTTGAAAACACTATGGAGTACCCATGTCTTATGAGTCACTTCTTTTAATTAAAAATTCCTTTTCCAGGTGAGTTTGTGCTGTGTCAGTCTGTGTGTCAGATCTTATTGATCTAGGTTATGGTGTTACTTTATTACTTCTTGTGATGGAAAAGGCCTGTTTTGACAAGCTCGGTGGAAAGATGTAATACATCTTGGACTCTGGAATATCCGTCTAGTAAAATGGATGCGCTAGTATGCTGACAGGGGAGGTGCTGAGTCTCTGAAAGAAAGGAGTTAGTAATTTAAGTTGCTTTTTATCAATTTCTCAAGTAAATGTATACATCCTGCCTATGTCTTGGGTTTGTTTTTCGTGCATCAGCTTTTATCATTTATATTTTTCTTTTGGATATGCCAATTAGGTGGCCTGGTTCATTGTTTTCAGCCCAGAGACATGCACGATGCAGCGCTCAGATAGGATATACCTTCTGCTTTGGAAAGACTGGTTGCATATTACATACATGGACACACCTTTCTCAGTCAGAGGACAAAAGTAGGAATTTTTTGATTTTGTTCAAGAAGAAAATGTCTGGCAATTTAGGTCACACTTCACAGGAAAAAATGGCTGTAAAAACATTAATCAAACATTCACTTTGAAACACTGCTGCTAGTCTGCCCTTCAAAGAGGAGTGCATGTTGAGAAAGGGCAATAGTCGCCCAGTTTTCTGTAGTGGAAAGAATGTTGGAATAGGAGTGAGGAGATCTGAGGTTGAGGCCATTTCTGCTGACTTGGGGGGCTTATTACTTATCCTCTGAGTTTTACTGTCTTCATCTGTGACA
The DNA here is from genome assembly GCF_002776525.5 of Piliocolobus tephrosceles. Lineage (NCBI taxonomy): Eukaryota > Metazoa > Chordata > Mammalia > Primates > Cercopithecidae > Piliocolobus > Piliocolobus tephrosceles. Next base: position 105,347,628 of record NC_045440.1, on the reverse strand, counting down.
TGAAGGTTTGCACTAAATAATGTCTATACCTTTTTTCATACGCAATAAATGTAAGATAAACCTCTGTGTAGGTGACCTTTAAGATTCCATCTGTCCTATGCAGGTGTGATTCTGGGGGCTCCTAGGCATGTCTAACAGGGCATCAGCAGCGCCTCCCTGCTGGAGAGTCCTCACTCCCCTCACATTCTTACTTATCAACCCCAACTGGCTGGCTCAAGCTCAAAATTACCTAATTAGCAGTTCTGTCCTTAAGATTAAGCACTGGATAGGACAATAATATTCCTGGAAGAACCTTTGTTAGCCACTTGCTATAATTATTTTGTTCTGTTAACTAATCTAATAAGCAGTAATTTAGTATATAAGCTATTAAAGATACTGAGCTGGGCTCTGGTTGTGTGTGGAGTTGGATGAGGAGGAGAGCAAAGATGCAAGAGAGATGGCCCTGCCCTTGATGCTGGAGAATGGGCAGAGCTGCATAGAGTCAGATGAGAGCTGCAAGTTATGAGTGCTGTACGAGTTTAAATGGGGAGAGGGATTGCTGGTGGCTGTGGTGGGCAGGGATTTTTTTTTTTTTTTTTAGTTGAGATCAGGTTTGAACATGACTTTGCAAGATGGTTGACTGAACAAAAGACATAGGTAAGAGCCTATGGCTTGACATGAATCAAAGCTTATAGCTGGGAATAGCCAAGGCATGTTCAGAACCAGTTCAAGGTGAAGCCATAGTACCATAAAAGATGGACAAAGAAAATTGGAATGTTGTCGGCTGGGCACGATGGCTCACGCCTGTAATCCCAGCACTTTGGGAGGCTGAGGCAGGTGGATTACCTGAGGTCAGGAATTCAAGACCAGCCTGGCCAACATGGTGAAACCCCATCTCTACTAAAAATACAAAAATTAGCCAGGCATGGTGGCACCTGCTGTAATCCCAGCCACTCAGGAGGCTGAGGCAGGACAATAGCTTGAACCAAGGAGGCGGATGTTGCAGTGAGCTGAGATCACGCCACTGCCTGGGCAACAGAGTGAGACTCTGTCTCAAAAAAATAAAAAAGAAGAAAAGGAAAGAAAAAAAAAAAAGAAAAGAAAATTGGAAAGAGTGCAGTAAACAAAAAGGAATGACCATTTATTTTTGAACAAGGAAGTGATATACCAATGGCAATTTGAGGAATTTTGTGTGGCAGGAATGTGCAAGAGAGTTTTGAGAGGAAAGAGTCCCTAAGGCTTCCAAGTTCCAACCCTTACTCCTTGAATGTTATTAAATGCGTGTTTTAAAAATTTGATCTGAAGATCCTTTCGGGAAGAAATTTTGAGTATAAATAATCTTTCCAGCCAATATAAGCAGCTTGGGAAGTAAAAGGAAATGTTTGAGGGATCCTAATGTGAGGGGACAGGGCTTGGAATGCCCACTCAGGCCTGATTTTCTGGTCCCAGTGACATTCATGTTCATCCTCTTTCTTCCTTTAATTTTTCTAGCCCTTAAAACAGAGTAAAATGTCAAACTGTGAAAGACCACAACTGCTTTTCTTTGTTATATTTAGCCTCTCACAGTTTTTAAAAATATAAAAGCTATAGAATCTGCCTCATCTCTCATGTCTCCATCCTCTCACTGGCTAAGAACGTATTTAACGGGTTTCATATTGGAATTACCAGGAAAAGTTCGGGCTGTCTATGACTGCATAACAAACCACCCTGGAGTCTAGGGGCTTAGCACAACAATCACTTCCATCCCTCACAGATCTCTAATCTGAGCTGGTCCGGGCGGGAAAGCTCAGGTCTGTTCTGTATACCCTCAGCTGGGATGGGTCGAGTGGAGGCTGGAGAGTCCACTTTCAAGACGGCTCACTCACATGGCTGGCGGCTGGGAGCTTGGGGCTGTGGGGGTCATCAGAAGACCCGGGGAGAGGGGAGCCCTGGTTTCTGTCCATGTGCACCCCTCCATGGCTTGTTGGCTTCCACACAGCATGGCGGCTGAGTTCCAAAAGTGAACATCAGGGGTTGTAATATGCTTTATGTGAGTAACTTGGGTTGTGCTTTGAAAACCTTCACCCCTTGATTAAGGGATAAGGGAAGGCCCTTAAGCTACATAGTTCTTTAAAATCCATGTCCCTGACTCTGGTGTCCTCTGTCACAGGCTACTTAAAGGGCTGGTGTACATGGGAGGTATTCCAGCCCCCAAAGTGTGTGGGGGCCTGAGCTCTCAGCAGAGATGGGAAGTTGAGTCTCACAGTGAAGTGAACTGAGGGGATGGTGGGTACTCCCTGGGCAGAGTTGTCTCGGAGAAGCACAGAATCAATCATTAAATACCATTCTCTGTGATTTAAAAGTCGAGTGCTGGGTTTTCAGCACTCCCTTAATCTTGCTCAAAAGAAAACTTAATCAAGAGAATGTTGCTGCACTCCATTTGCTTCAAATGGGTTCTGCGTGGCTAACGTTATACTTGGTAGCTCTTGGCTTGTCTTCAGTTTCAACTGTAGGGGGAGAGAGGATATTGTTTTGGAGAGTACTCTAAGCCCTCTCTGCTGATAGAAAGAACATGTTTCAGTGCTTATTGGCCTCCCAAGTTTCTGAGAGTTGTTTTTGAGTCATTTAGAAATAATTAAACTGGGTTTAGCAAATCCTTTTTGCTTCAGAGCTTCAACATTTATTAGTCAGTTATCCTGTAGAGCAGCTTTTTGCCCTTATTCTTCAAAGCTCAGGCCATGTATTCTGTAAGTGATACTATCTGATGTCACAATGATATATATTGTTATACTGGTATTTATCAAGACTATGTAATGAAACCATATGTTGGAAGAAGTCTATGTCTATACAATTAGTCTTGAAAGCAGGAACTTTTCCCATTGGATGCAGTACCTGGAATTGTGGTATATAATATTTTAATTGAATACAGAATGTTTCTGGCATTAAAATCTTTAGGAAAGTTAAAGAGTTAGAAACAGAGAACTGTCCAAGTAATAAGGAGTGAGCCATTTTCATAAACATCCTGTTCTTAGGTGCTCATGGTTTGTGGAAACCTCAGGTGAAGACATTTCTGAAGGATGCTAGACTGAAAATAATGTCACAGGGTCCAGGCAGGAAATATAGCATATTCAAGCAGATGATTCAGGAGAGACATATTTACAAAAGTGTTGGCATGGTTAAAAGAAACTAACAAAGGATGACGGAAGCACCCTGAGAAGCCGCTGTGACCCCTAAGCCTGGAGGGGACTGGGTAGGGAACCAAACTCAGATGCAGGAGGTGCCACTGGACAGGGGCTGTGCCTTTCACAGAGGAGCACATCCACCCGCCAGGAAGATGGTGAGAAGAGTAAACCCACCAGTTCCTCTTCTTTCTGATCACCTGCCAAGGCCATCCATTGGCAAACCTCAACCAAAACCCAGAAAGGCCGGAAGGCCCATTGCTACATTCCATAAAATTCAGCCTTCTGGGGTACAGAGCAGTGTGGAGAAGGGGAGGGAGTGGATTTGAAGGAGCCAGTGGAAAGTATCCATCACAACACATACACACAACCCTACAGTTCTGGTTTGTTAACGTTTGTTTCACAAACACAAACTCATCAGGGAGGCCTAAATTGCATGGGTGAATTTAACATAAGTTTCTCTCTACAAAGATAAGAGTGAAAATTCAGATTGCATAAAATTCATCCCAAACTATCATGAGCTCTGGGACAAAGAGAATTTGAAACTTCATATTTCTGGCTTTCTTCAGGCCGTGGCATAGGGACGGAGTCCTGGGGTTAGGGAACAGGGGGAGGGCTAAGGTGTTTAGAACTAACCTTTCCCAAAGAAAAGGAAATCTTGATTCTGTAACAGAAAATAAGCCCTCGGCAGAGCCCCTGAGATGGGCCGGGGTGAGGAAGAAGAGAAAACATGCCCATCAATTAGGTGACAACAGCCCTCGCTACCTGGTAGCAGAGGGACAGAATCCCAAAGGTAGGTGAACTTCTGTGATAAACGTGCTCAAAAGGGAGGACAGTTCTGAGACTCCTTCAGTCTGTATCTCAGAAGTATGTGTGTCCGGTAGAAGACAGCCACTTGGGGGTCTGTTCACACTGTGGCTTATTTCTCCTTTAAAAATGGAATTGTTTAGGCTCTTGATACTCAGTGGGTTTAGGCTGCCGTTTGGTGCTGAAGCTGCCTAAGATGGAAGGGAAAAGCATGCGTCTGTTAAACCCCTCACAGTTTCCAGTGTATGCTAACTTATTCAAGGTCACAGAACACGTGTTACATGACAATGGTACATGGAATTTTTTTTTTCTTTTTTTGAGACGGGGTCTCACTCTGTCACCCAGGCTGGAGTGCAGTGGTGTGATCTCGGCTTACTACAACCTCCGCCTTCCAGGTTCAAGCAATTCTCCTGCCTCAGCCTCCCGTGTAGCTGGGACTACAGGCATTTGTCACCACGCCCGGCTAATTTTTTTGTATTTTTAGTGGAGATGGAGTTTCACCATGATAGCCAGGATGGTCTCGATCTCCTGACCTCGTGATCCACCGGCCTCGGACTTTCAAAGTGCTAGAGTTACAGGCGTGAGCCACTGTGCCTGGCTATGGTATTTTTCATATGTGAGAAATCATAGGAATTTTCAAGCCTATGCCCTTTTATGAGAAGCCTCACTTCTTGCACAGTGACTTTCAACATACAAGGTAGGTCCATAGTATTTTATAGTTTATATTTAGTTTACAGTTATAAAGTGCTTTGTAAACTGTAAAACTTATAGTTTATAGTTACTTCCCATTCAGTCTGCCTTAATTCCTAATATCCAAAAGGACTTGGTGTATGACAAGCTCATGGCACCTGCTCAAAAGCAGTGTCTTAAGGTAGTTTCAGTTTCTTTGGCTTAGAATGTGTGTTAGTCTGTTTTTGTGTTGCTGTAAGGGAATACCTGAGACTGGGTAATTTATAAAGAAAAGAGGTTTATTTGGCTCATGGTTCTGCAGGGTGTGCACCAGCATCTGCCTGGCTTCTGACGAGGCCTCAGGAAGCTTACAATGATGATGGAAGGGAGAGGGGGAGCGAGCACATCATATGATGAGAGCAGGAGCAAGAAAGAGACAGAGGAGGTGCCACACTTTTTTCAATAATCGGATCTCATGTGAGCTCAGAGGGAGAACTCATTATCACAAGGAGGGAACCAAGCCCTTCATGAGGGATCCATCCCCATGACCCAGACACCTCCCAGAAGACCCCACTTCCAACATTGGGGATCACATTTCAGCATGAGATTTGTAGGGGACAAAACATTGAAACCGTATCCAAATGAATCTGGCTCCTTCTCCCAAAATAAGGATGTAAACTACCCTTTGATTACTTGGAATTCATATACACGGAAGACTGTGTTTAGAAAAAGAAATGTTCATATAAATAGGTTATAGTTCCTTAAAAAGCCAGGTTCAGCAGATGTAGCCATAAAAAGATTCACAGGAGCTGAGAAGTTCCTTATGGCCATTTAATTTGAAAGTCACTTTAATTTGTCATTGGTCTTGAATTCAAATATTCACAAGGGTAACCTTTGGGCAGGAGAATAAATCAGTACTGTTAATTGCACTTGTTTAATTCAGCCATGAGAAAAATTAATCCTTTCATAAGCGGCTGGTTTTCTGGATGACATTCTGCTGCTGCACCATTCCTTTTATTTTGTGATGGAAAGAAAGGTTATAAAATGTTTTTAATTAAAAGTTTTAATCTTTTTTCCCCTTCTCTAAAAATATATTGTGGAAGAATACTATTTTAATTGGAAGAAATATTTAGCTCAATGAAACCAAAATATAACTGGCTATAATCAAGAAATGAAATAATCAAGATAGGACGTCTGAAGGAACCCACAAGGTTTCTTGTAGGTATGCATACAAGAAATTTATACTGAGACCTGTAGTTTTTCAGAATAGGCACTAAGGAACCCTGGTAATAAACCAATGGGTTGGCCATTTGCTATGTGCAAAGCTAGTTTGGGAAATACAAGAGGCAGTTACTGCCTTCAAGGAGCTAATCTGATTGCAGAGATAAAACCCATGAAAAGTGATGGACATACAATAATTAAATGACCGTTCAGTTGAAATAATGCCACAAAACTGTACTTATCTCCCAGATAAATGGTACTGGTAATAAGTGCTTTATCTGGAAAACAGAGAGATGGCTGTGGAAAAGCATGCAGTGACTTGGAGATGGAACTTGAATTGGGTTTTTAAGGAAGAGTAGGACTTGGATAGACTTAGAAGGGCTTTAGGGATGACAGAAGAAAAGCAAGAAATAATCGGGCTTAAAATGGCCTGGGATCTTCATGGCTATGCAATCTGGATGGGACATGAATACTGCCGGTGACTCACTGCTTTCATGGGTAACCTGCTCTATTTTTGCACAGCGTTAGTCATCAGAAAGTACTTTTGTTTAGTCTTCAGGTGAAATCTACCCCTGCCCCCTTAAGCTTCTATTTGAGTTTTTTCCTTGTAGAGAAATGTAAAACCCTCTTCCAAATATGAGCCCTTGAAATATGTGAAGAGGACTATTTTGTGTCCCCTAAGTTTTCTTTTCTTCCCCGGTTCTTCCGGTTATTCCTCATTTTTCATTGTCTCCAGATACTTTGCCTTCTTGTTCAGTTTTCTCTATGCATCCTGAGACCCTTCACCAATACGTCTTTCTCTCGCAAAGCCTGGGTCTGATCCCAGCCCCATTAAAAACCTGCAGCCCCTCTGCAGTGCCCACAGAATAAATCCAGCCTCCTTGCTTGCCTGTGACATAGTTCTTCATTGGGGGCTAAAACACGTTTGCACTGTGCGTGCCTCCCCCTTCAGTAAAATGCCGTCTGTGCCAGAAGACAGGGCATAACTGTGACACAGCATCTAATGTGCGCCCTACCTCCACTTTTCCTGGTGAGTGGGCAGGGAGAAGATGGGGAGTGGGGTTTTGGGGTTGTACATTTTCCCCTTTGGTGAGAGAGCAAGGCCATTGTCTGAGTGCTATAGGCACTGTCTTTTGTTGTCCTGACCACTGTGTGTGCTTCCAGGGATGCCAAGGCTGATGTGGAATCATCCAGTGCCCCCCCCCCCCCGCCCACGCCCCCATTTTGGCCTTGGCTCAGTGCTGTGTTTTTGCCCCTCAGAGCTGCCAAGCCTTCACAGGACCACCACCACCCTGTCCTCCCACGAGTGACTTCATAAGGCCCCTCAGGTCCTGATGTAACGCAAGGATGATCCTGGCTGAGTTTCTGATTTTCACCCTTCCTTGAAGCTGACAGGGTCTCCAGGGCATCTACACTGGCTGGGAAAGTAGGTTAGTCGCCAGAATGACCCAGGCCTGCAGAATCCATCCTTTACACTATAGATGGGGATTTCTTCACTTTTTTCTATTTGCTGCTCTTGCTCTGTTTTATAATGATTTGAGCTGTTATAGTCTACCTCAGTCACACTTCTTTCAGCATTCTGAAAGGAAAACTATGTCTATAAATTCCAGGAAGAAGAAGAGATTGTAGCTTTTGGCTTTACTGAGAAAACTCAGAATGACTTCTTGTTTTTCTTCTGTGTTATTTTAGAGTGGGTAACATGGTTTCTCTGCAGATGCCTCTTCCTATCCTGACATCCTGAGATTTCTCATGGTTACTTGTTGATTTGCTGTAAGCTCCAAGAGTGTTATAGGACTCTATTTTTATTCTCCGCATAGCACCTATTTCCTGATACTTCTCATGCATATTTGCTGATTTGTTGTAAGCTGCCTGAGAGTAGGAACGTTGCTCATTACTCTGTCCCCAGCATCCAGTGAGGTAGACATGCAATGAGCAGGGGAATGAATGACAAGTCATTCTTGGTGTAGAATGCATTCTTTGCCATACTTTGGGGGAGGGCTGGCCTTATAAGCCTTGTTAGGTTTTAGCAAACATAAATGTCTCCAGGATGACTGCTACCTGAAAGACACCCTACTGATTACTTATTAGTCTTTGGGGTTGCTCCCAGTGTCATCTGCCCAGCCCCACTCTTGGAATCTTCCGTAATGAAAATCTGCCCACTGCTTTCTGCCTCTCTGGGGTTTGGCTCTCTGCGCATTTCTTGCCTGTGTGTATGTGGGCTGATTTGATTGATCTGAGTAGCCTACCATTTGACTAATAGTTTGCCCCCCATCTTGTTCATTACTCTGAACTACTGAAAACCCACATCCTTGTTTCTTAAAGGGCCATAGCATTCAGATCCAGGAACTGAGCTTCAGACAGGTATGATTGCTATCTGCTTTTTACCCAACACTGGTTTTTACCAAACACTGTTTTCCTTTGGAGAGCTTGCCTGCCTTCCTTTCTTCGTTTCTTGCTTCCTTCCTCCCTCTCCTCAGCACTCATTTGTTGATCCCCTACTTTGTGCCAAGCGCTTGTGCTAAGTGATGAGGATCCACGGTGAATAAGACAGGCAGGCTGCCTGCCCCCTCATGCATGTTAGAGACTACTATAAAAACAGTGTCTCACCACCACCACCTGCACACATTATGTATGCTTCATTTGAAGGGTTGAGTTCCATTTTGACAAATATCATGGTGTAGAGACTGGGCTGTAGAATCAGGCAGATCTGGGCTGACCTCCCAGGCCTTCCATTTATTACCCAGGTGACCTTGGTCAGGTAACTTGCTTTCTTAATGCTTCAGTTTCCTCAATTGTATAATGTGGAGAATAAATAGTCTTCACCTCGCAGAATTCATAGGAAGATAAAATGAAATACAATTTCTGTAAAGCACTTAGGACAGGACCTGACTCAATCCGTGTCAGTAATGAGAGTGAGGATGGTGATAATCTCTGGGAGCCTGGATGAAGGATGTGGAAATAGTTCATCCTTGATTATTATACAAATGCTTTAATCACCATTTGCTTAACTAAAGGATAAAAGGTACTGTTTAAATTAGCAAAGGGGAAAAAAGAGGTAAACATAGTTGGGATACATGAGTACAGAATCATATTTTTTGAACTTGAAGAATCAGCCTGTGTAGTGTGACAAGCAGGCTGTGTAGTATGACAAGCAGGCACACGCACTTCTCAGGAGTGCGCACAATGTTTGTATTCGGGTCACTGGTTGCTGTATGGATGAGGCACATCTACCTTAATAAAGAAGCTGCTGCGAGGGGACAAGGGGCTTGTTGGGGAGGTGGCACTGAGGGCACAGAGAAGGAAGAGGAGAGGAGACAAAGCCCCTGGGCTTGCTAATTACCTGCTCTATTTACTGTGACTTACCTAGAGCTCTTTTAGCCTTTCTTTAAATAATCGAAGACCATCTTAACTACCAGGGCCTTCATGAAAGTAAGTAATATGCCCAGTGGCCCTATGCTGAGCTAGGATAAAAATCTAAAAACTCTGAGAGGATCACTGTGTGTGTCATAAAGGAGGAATTTGTCACCAAAATGGGAGGGCCGGTACCTGTCTGTGCTGGTGCCAGAGTCTGGTTGAGAGCTGTCTAAGGATTTCAGCCCCCAGAAATGCTCAGGGCAGAGTGGGTGCACCTGGAAGGATGGATGGTGGCATTGTCCTTGAGTATTCACATCTGTTTGGCCTTTATTGGGATGTCTGCTTGAAACAGTGAGAGCAGGAAGTGTCTAAGGGGCCAAGCCCCACATTAATAACAAGTTTGCTGCTCGAACATTCAGCTAATTTGAAAATTGTTCATTTTTAAATAAATGCCTTTTAGCAATTTGAGTACTTAGAAAATTTCTTTGGGAAACTTAACAACAATAATTCCAACGAAAATGTCCTAAAGGATGGAAAAAAAGTCTCCCAATTCTCTTAGAATACTTTTAACTTTTCAGCAGAGGTATCCAAACATAGAGTGTGAATGTTGAATAAATATAGTTTAGGACAAAAATAGAAAAGAGAGACTTGTCCTCCTAGTGCGAAAACACATGTAATAACCACAATATTTTTCTTTTTTTTCCACTGTAAAAAAAATTCTGGGTAATGTTTCATGCTGGGCAAATGGTTATTTTTCCTTTCCATCTTTTCATTACCTGCTGAGAGAGAGGTAATGAAAAGGTGGAAAGGAGAAATAACCACTTTTCTTTGCCAAAGAACTCACATTTTTAATGTGTCTTTGTTTCTCTTTAAATTTAAATTTACATCAGGAAAAGATTCAGAAAAGATCATGGTGAGATGAAGTATCTCCACATAGGCCTGCTATTTCCTAGGCATGATCAGGGGCCCTCCCCAACTTCCTGGCACTGTCCCTGGCCCCCCAACTTCCTCTTTCCCCACTCCTGCCCCTTTGCCTTGGATGCTCGTACAGTGTCTGTGTTTCTCCTCCATAGCACCAGAGTAGTAATTTAAGAATCAATTTTGTGATTCGTTTTTAAGTATTTCCCTTCTGTACTAGACTGTAATGTCCAGGAGGGCAGGGGGGTAGACTCTTCACCTGGGTATACACTGGCTCTGCCAAGTGCCTGACACATAGTAGGAGCTTAATTTATATTGTTGAATAATAGGTGATGTTTATTGAATGACAGGCATTCTCCTAATGAAAGAATCAGTCTTTAAAATGCTTGGCAAACCATCAAAAAAAAATAAGCTTCAAATAAAATCTAAAAGAATCTATGTGTACAACTTATTTTGTATATTGCTTTGGGTATTTAAGCTATTGCATATACATCACATGCTATAACTAGCCTGGATATGAACATTCGAGTTTCCAAAAGTGTAAGTTGAGATCAAATAAATTATTTTATCTTTTCATCTGTGTGTGAGTGAGGGAAGGGGAGGGGAGTTTTGCTAAGTTGAGTTAGCATGGGGAGAGTAGGTCGTTGTTGATGGGGGGTCCCCAATCCCAGGTCTCTAAGGAGAACAATCAAAGAGACATTGCTTGTGTACCAGCCAAGGTCACAACAGGAGGTGGTAGGCACTCTCAAATGGGTAATTTGAGGAGAATTTAACAAAGGGGTGACTTGTGAAAGTAAGGGAAGGGTTTACAGAAATCATTTAGAGATAGTGCAGCACCCAGGGCTAGCTACAGCTGAGAGCCTTTACTTTCCCTAGGGTAAGGCATGGAGAGTTACCAGAATCCACAGAGAAGAGCTATAAAGAGTTGACCACCTAAAATGAGCTGTGAAAATGGTAACAGAGCATAGCAAACCCACAGCATCTTGTCAGGGAGGAAGCTGGGGTAGTGCACACTTTTCTTCCACCTCCCTATCTCCTGCCAATGCCTTCTATGAGTACAACCCAACCAGCATAAGGGAACCATTGCTTTGGTCCATAAGGGTCAACTGTACAAGGCCCAGAGCAGGGTAGAATAGGTTGGAGAGTGAAGGTGAAATGCAAAGAGAAGATATAAGGTAAAAAAGAAGATAGAAAACACAGCTTGCATACTCTCCACAGAAGCCTACCAGAGGAACAGAAAACCTGGAAAGTATGAAAATCCCATATTAAAATGAGGACATTTATGTGAGAGCTTTGGAAGGTCAACCTCTGCACTGTCAAGGAGGAGTAGTGATATTGCCAATGTCAAGTTGCTGCTCACTGGCAGCGGCTAACCTTAAATTGTAGAGGTCTCGCAAATTCAGTCATCTGAACAAATGCTAGTAGTTGCAAGCACCTTGGTGTGTTGGGCACAGGAGCCTTACAAGGGTTATTTTTGCTGCCCCCATTTTCCAATAGAGCAAGGCTGTTTCTGTAGGCTTTTCTTCAGTACAGTGACACTCACAGTGAGGCCCCAGCAGTAGCACCTGGGAGCTAATTAGACATGCAAATCCGTGACCACACCCCAACCTTCTAAATCAGCATCTCTGGGGGTGGGGCTTAGAGAGGCATATTTCAACAGCTCTCCAGGTGATTCCTATACACACTGAAGTTTCAGAACCACTGCTTTTGCGGCTATGACAAACTTTTGGAACATGAAGAAATAAACTTAAGGCTGTGAGTAAAACACCCCTCACTGCACCAGTACACACAAGTTTTTCTTACTCTTGGCATATTTTCAAATAGTCCTGTAAAATAAGGAAACTGGACTAGGGAAGTGGTTTTCAAACAGAGTTTATTTGATCCCCTTAAAGCCAAAGGGGTCACTGGGCCAATTCACCCAACCAATGTAATGTTTATAATATTTCATTTGTACATAAGGTTCTAAGACTTAAGAAGCATTGAAAAACCTCTGGTTGGGATGACCTAAGGTCCTCTCTTGCTCAAATGTTCTATGGTGTTGTGTATATGTGTCAATTGCATTGATTCAGTATGTGTGGTATCTATATTTAGTGCTTACATAGATGGGCATATTTTGTTTCATTTCCAAATATTAGTACTGGCGTATGCCCAGAGGTGCTATTTTTCCATTTCCTGTCCTTTCTGGCATAACTAAGGTGTATTCCCATAGATCTTTCTACTCTGAATATATGTATAATTTCTAGAATAGCAGTTACCCCTTGTTGGCATGTCATTAGTTATTTTACCATCTTTTATTACTGTTTTGAACACACACAAAAATTGCAGAAAGTATCATTGCATGTTTGCTTGTATCAGCTTGTGTGTCTGAGCTAGTCATGTAAGCATTTAGGCTATTATGTATTTTTTAAGGGAGCGGCCTGAGCAGGCAGGATCAGAGTTGTTCTGATCCCTGTTGTGTACTTGGCTTACGTGACATCCCACATGCTTGAGCGAGTGCCTGTCCTTTCTGTGCTTGCATTTTCTTGTCAGAAGGCCATGATAATATTCTGCCTCCCTATGTCACATGGAGTAGCTCCAGAATTTCTACATAGAAGGGGGTTTGGGGCAGTAATCTTTTAGCTGGGGATAGAGAGTGGGACAGGGACTTTTCATGAAGGTACATTTGCAAAGGAAGCACACAGCTTTTCTTAGTTTGCATATCAAAGGTCATAAAATTTAAAAAGTTTTCCAAATATGCTTTTGTTTATATTAGGTTGGTGCAAAAGTGATTGTGGGTTTTGCCATTACTTTCAATGAAATGAAAATTGATAAAATGGGAAACTGGTAAAGTGGAAATTAATTATATCAAGGAATACTTGTAAGTAAAATTTGGGCTGGCTTTGGGGGAGGATTATTGAGGGCAGGGAGAGCTAAAGTTCTTGCCCCTGGCCACTAGTTAAATAGCTCTTGTGTGACCCTGGGATCTTGCGAAGATAATAAACTGATGAAAGAATGGAGCAAGTACAAGACTAGAAGGATTGTCAGGCTGGTAGCCTTTGTATTTCCTTAAGGGTCTTTAGAGAAGGAAAAGCATTTGATTCATCTTTATGTCTTTCCCCAGCTCTCAGCACCTGGTACGGTGCCTGACTCATAGTAGCTGTTCAATTAATATGTGAAGTGCAGAAGAGTTTGTAACTCAGATGTTACCTGGGGTTGCCTGATTCTTTGATGTATAAAAAGGACTTGAACTCTATCCTAGTTGCTCTGCAGCGTTAGAAGCTTATGGTCTCATGGCCTACTCTTGCTCTGATTTCTGGTTGCTCCAGAACTCCTGGTCACACGTCTGTCTCACCTGTGGCTCTTTCCCTCTGTGCTCTGTGTGAACCCATCACCAGCTTCTTCTCTTTGGTTTACCCCAAACAATTCTCATACATGGCATTTGTGTGCAGTGGACATTCCTAGTTCTTTGTGGATGCCAGTTGGGAGACAGTAGCATATAGATAGTTTAGGGTTAAATACAAGTTTTCTTTTAAAAATGATCCTGGGGAATATGCACCTTTGATATGACATGATGAAAATGGCACTTTGCCTCTGAAGTCTATTTCATTCAAACCCCTAGCCTCAATCTAAGTATAGAAAAACATCAGACAACTTGTAACCGAGGGCCGTCCTATGATATGCCTTAGCAGGACTTTCCAGAACTCTCAGTGTCATCAAAAGCAAGGCAAGTCTGAGAAACAGTCACAGCCAAGAGGAGCCTACGGAGACATGATGATGAAATGGGATCCTGGGACAGAAAAAGGGTATTAAGTAAACACTAAGGAAATCTGAACAAAGTGTGGTCCTCTGTTCTCATACCTGGAACAGAAAATTTCTTTCTGCAAATTTTCCTCTTTGGTTTCCTTGTCAAGGTGCTGGTCCTGGCCTCCTGCCCCATCCATATCACTGCCCTTCTCTTCCTCATACCACTCCTGCTTTGGAGCACCTCTCAATATCCCCCATCCCCATTAATTTTTTCATGGAGCACTTTGGGGGCTCTTTGTTTTACCCTGGCTCATCCAGTTGCTCTTAAAGTGACAATTGTCTCTTCCCACTGCAAGTGAACTAACTGTTTGTTGTGAGCTGCTCCTCAGTCCAGATCCAGCTTACCCTATGCAGTTCTGGGGAACTCTGGGATCATAATCTTTCAGTGTGGCCTAGCTCAGGACAGCTGAATTACACCAACTGGAGCACTGCCCATCAGGGAGAGAAAGGTTTGCTCATCTTTCAAGGCTTTATCTCAATATTAACTATATGTTTTCCCCACAATGGACATCGAACTACTTCTAAACTATGTATTTAGATTGGGAAAAAGTAACCTCCAATTCAGTGCCAGGATACTCAAAAATGCCCTTAGTCATGAACATTCTAGAAATAAGTTGAATTCACTGAGTAGCAGATTTCTTGGTAAGCTTTCAAACATCATTGTTCCTGCAGAAATTATCTTCAGGTTGAAAAGTGGGTTCTCAGCCATGTTATTCTCATCAAGACCATCCTAACAAAAATAAGGGGAAGACAGGGAAAAAATAGTTACCCTTTTCTGGAGTAGCAGATGGGTTATCTCATTTAATCCCCACAACAGCATATTAAAATAGCTATTTTTGTCCCAATTAGAGACAAGGAAGCTGAGATGTGCATAGTGGTATAGCCTATGAGTGGCCCGTCCAGAGTCCAACTGTGCCTGACCGCAAAGCTTGGGCTCTATTCAAAGCCCTGCCTCCTCATTGCTTTTCCAGAAGTCCTGGTGCCAGTGTCATTGGAAGTACTTGATTTTTTTTCCATGTTCTTGACTTGTGCTTTTATTTTTTGCCAGTGCTTTCTAGAGATAGCAGTTTAAATTTGCATGTCAGTTTTCATCCTCATCAACATCCTCCTCCTCCTCACATATCTCTAGTGAAGCAGTGGATTCCTGTGAGAGGTTTTGTGAGAATACATGGAAAGGCTGCTCAGGTCCAATTCTCTTCCCACCCAAGGTGAATCTAAGAGCCCAACCTCCCAGCTGCAGAAAATGGCATGGCTTTGTGCAAGCCATTACATATTTTCTCATGTCTTTGCCAGGTTTCTCATATGTGGCACGTATAAGATGAAGGGAAGGGGGAGGAAAATTGGGGTTAGGTGGGCAACCAGGTAAATAAAAATAGAGTCAAGAGGCCAGGTTAGTCTTTCTGGGGTCTCAGGGTCTTTTATTAAGCCATTTCAGCCATCAACAGAAGGCATGATTTGTGTTGATGCCCACTATGCATCCAGTCAGTAGCACTTTGGACCGTCACTGTGTTAGTCCATTCTCACACAGCTATAAAGACATACCTGAGGCTGGGTAATTTATAAAGGAAAGAGGTTTCATTGACTCACAGTTCCACATTGCCAGGGAGGCTTCAGGAAACTTCCAGTCATGGTGGAAGGTAAGAGAGAAGCAAAAGCACATCTTACATGGCAGCAGACAAGAGAGAGCAAATGAATGAAGTGGGAAGAGCCCTTTATAAAACCATTAGATCTCATGAGAACTCACTCACTATCATGAGAACAGAATGGGGGAAACTGCCCCCATGATCCAATCACCTCCCACCAGGTTCTGCCCTTGACACATGCAGATTATGGGGATTACAATTTGAGATGAAACTTGGATGGGGACACAGAGCCAAACTATATCAACCACCTAACCTTATTGTCCGAGGGAAGGAATGACGCTGCAGACAGGAGGAGTCAAGCTGAAGACCGTGATGCACACTGACACCTCATGCTTCGTATCTGTCTTAGTCCATTCTGTGTGGCTGTAACAGAGTATCTGAGGTTGGATAATTCATAAAGAAAAGAGGTTTGGTTAGCTCATGATTCTGATATCTGGAAAGTCCCAGGGCATGGTCCCAGCATTTGCTTGGCTTCTGGTGAGGGTCATGTGCTGCATCAAGACATGGCAGAAGCAGAAAGGCAGGCGGGCACATGCAAGGAGACAAACACAGGGAGGGACCTCACTTTATAAGAACTAATCCAGTCTTTCGAGAGTGAACTCCCTCTGTAAGATGGCATTAATATACTCATAAGAGACCTGTCCCCATGACCCAAACACCTCCCATTAGGCCCTGCCTTGCAGCATTGCCACAATAGCAATCAAATCTCAGCCTGAGTATTGGAGCGGAAAACCATATTTGAACTGTGGCTACATCTTTAGAATACTTCAAAGGAATGACTTTTGGCATTGGGTGAGGGGGCAGATTTGAACAGCATTGTAGCAAACACAGTTGATGCAACTTAGTGGGTTTATGGGGTTCTTCTGAGTTAAAAGCTCTATTAAAATTAAATTTTAATTTTAATAAAATTAAAATTCTATTACAACAATGATAGAAGCAAAATTCTGTCATATGCCTTCCTAGGAGCAGCCTAGTTTCTGTTAAACCACATGTTAGGCTTTGAGCCCTGAAACTTAACAACTGTATAGAGTAATATTACTGCTAGAAAATAGCCTGTACAGCCAAAACAATTTTTGGAGTAGACAGAGCTTTTGGGGTTGGGGCCACAAAAATTCTACAAAAAGTTCAGACTCTTTTAATGGTAGAAATCTGCCCTCCAGGAGGGGGCAGGCAGTACCATTGATGGAAAATTTGCAGGGAAAGATTTTGTTGTTATAGTGCTATTACAATGCAATAATACATAATGCAAATAAAAGTTCATGTTGGGTGAAAAGAGGTTGGAAGAAAAAGTAGAAACCTGCAGAAGCAATTTAAATAAATGAACAGTCTCCATCATTTCCATATTAAAAAGTAAAAGGCATTAAAAAGGTTGTTATTTCCTGCATTCTAAGAATCTGGAGAGCAGAAACTGAAATAAGTAAGGACTTGGACTAAGAAATGATCTGTGATAGCTAAGTTACTACAGAGATAAATCAGTGATTGGAAAGTTACAGGTAAGTTACTTAATGCTTATGGAGCTGCTTTTCCTCATCTTTCTTCTCCTTCTCATTATTGTTACTATTATTATTTGTAGTATTACTCGGAGAGCACTTTGAGGATTGTACCTAAGTGGCTAAGCTAAATGATGTATGCTCTATTATCTGTAAACACGTGTGTGCATGCACACTTAGATTTATTTCTACTTTCTACATTTTTCAGACCTGAAATCAATCTAAGAGCTTGGACCTGTCTAGTCTGCAGAAGGCTGAAAGGTGTAAAGTATTAGGTCAAATCATATGAAATTGTTTTTGTAAGCCGAACATTAGTCATTTCATATGATTCAATATGGAAAATTCTAGATGTATCACAAAATGTAATGAAATGTCATCCATTATTTGGTAGTAGTTACCAAGATGAAGTTCCATGCTGGAAGAAATTAAAAAGTCCTTCTGAGGTGTGTCTTTTTTGCCAGGCAGAAGCCACTCTGGGCTCTCATAACCATTGGCCCCGTCTGAGAATCAGAAGACCTGGGTTTTACTTATGCCTTCATTAAAAGATATGGTAATTAATCCTCTCTCACAAACTATGTCTTTTTTAGAATTTCTTCTAGTCAAATGAAAGAAATGTTGAAAGGCTTTGAAAAGCTGAAAATTATGTTGAAGTAACAGTATCGTCATTATGAAGTGTGGGGGAATAGACTTAGGGCTGTTCAGAAACAGGAGAATGGAATCTTGAATAATAGAAACCCACTCAGATTTCTTGGTCCATTCTGAGTAGTGGATTCACCAGCTAATACAGGCAGGAGATTTCTCCCCTTAATGTGAGAATGGGCCTTCAGAGCTTGGCTTAGATAAAAATGGAGACATCATTTGGATGGTGCCGTATTTTTTGGAATTAAAAATAACTGTAGCTTTGTGCTGAGAACTGCAAGGAACAAATGGTTCTGCATGTCACCAGATTTAATGGAGACAGGTGGTGTGCTCGGCTCTGCCCTGGGGGCTTTCCTCACTTGCAGAGACTGCTTGTGTTGCCAAATTCCAAGGTGGTTTAAGGCTGAACCAATGAAAGCTCCTACCTGCTTCTCCTCCTGTGAATACAGTAGAATCCAATCGCAATTCATTCAGGACTGGATTCTCAAGCAACTGGGGTCCTCAGAGATGCTTGGATTGCATTTTGCTAGCAAGTATTTTTCACCAGGCAATGGGGCTTCAGGCAAGCTCTTTCAGGAACACATTCACCAGTTTGCTTGGTATATATTGTGGGATTTTGCTGAGATTTTACTGGAAGGGGAAGAAATTTATGATAGAATTTGAAGAACACAATGTGAAGAAGGCATATGCCATTTGGACCAGCATTTTTTTACATGACAGTGATGTGGAGGGTTTTGAGGAAAAAGGGTGGCTAGATGGCAGGCATAGGGAGTGGGGAAGGAAACTACCATCCCTTTCCTCGTGCCAGGTACTGGGCCATAACAGTGCAGGCGTTACAGCATGCATTTTTCACGGTGTCTTGAGCCAGGAGGCATTGTGACTCATCTTAGGGATGAAGACTGAGGTCTGACAGCAAAGCACTCTAGGCAGTACCTTGGTGTCAACCACTGACCTCAAAGAGATGAGGTCATGACTTTTTGTTTATCATGATTTAGTCCTAGATGATTAAACTCCATCCTGGAAAAATCTATTTGTCACAAAAATTGTCTATTGATCTCCCTGTCTGATCCAGAAAGGTTGCTTTAAGGTACAAGGGGCTATATGAAATGGAAGTTAGATCTATTATTTTTTTTCTTTTAAGAAAAACTGCCCTTTAAAGTTGGCCATTTGTTTCCAGCGTTTGCAATTTCTTCACCTTAGAGCAAAACTTCTTTATTCTGGGAAGACCCACTCGAGTAGCCTCTTTTAGCTATGGAGATATAAAGCCAATACCTACCTACTCCAGAGTTTGGGGCTTGGAGAAACCTGGAGGTCTGTAGATGGGTAACATTGGTCATATGTTCTCCGAAACATATTATTAGACAAAGCTGAAAGTGATGGGCAGATTTGCTTAATACTTCTTAAGGGGCAACCCATCATATTCTCTTTCCCTTTGTGGCTCTGACTTGTTCTCATGGCTAGTGATCTGGGGGTCACACTACACTGGGGTTGTCAGAGGGGAGGTTGCTGATGCCGAAACTCCTCTGGCTAACCTGCCTTGGCAGAGCATCTGGCCTGAAATGATTCTGAAGGTGAGTGCGTGTGTGTGTGTGTGTGTGTGTGTGTGTGTGTGTGTGTGTGAATTTCAAGAGCTGTGTCAACAAGCAACTCTAATGCTGGGAACACAGGCCTGCTTCGGGGTAGAGAGTCCAAGAGAGCGAGGCCAGGAGAGAAGAATCCTCACCCCCTGCTGCCTTGCTGGTGGCAATGCGGGGCCTTGGTTCCCAGGACTCTTGTTGGCATTGATAACCCATTAGGCCCTTGGGTTCTGAGATGCCTGCTAGTTGGCAGGCCCTGGCACTGGAGGTCTGTGTTCTGCTTTTAGCAGCACCACTGTGGTTGTCGCAGTGGCAGGGTGTGGGACACTTAACCAATTGATGCAACTTTCTACCTTCTCCTCTGCAAAGAGACAGTAGCCACATCTGACTGCTTGGATTGAATAGGGGCTTCTAGGATTCCCATCCCTTCCAGACAAGGGTTTCTCAGGAAGAAAGGCATCTTTACCAAAAGAGGAATTGATCTTGGAGTCATATTGTTTTTACATCAAAATGTGGTGGAGATGAACTTGTGTTCCCTAATAAAAGTCCTTGGATTTTAAACATTCATTTGAATTATTTGATGCTGTTTGCTTTCCTCCTCTTAGAGAAATGGGAGTCCAGCATACATCCTTGGCAACTTCCATTGTGGTTTATGACACTGTTCATGAATCAATTGCTAAAATTTTCAGGCTTTAAGGGCATAGTGAGCACGATGTTATCACCAACAGATAGGTAAAAAATGAAAATAATTTGAATTTAGTTTGTTCCAAAAATTTTTGGCAGCTGTTTTGAAAGCTCTAGTTCTTTCCCTCCATCAAGCATTCCAACTGCTTTTTATCATAGACGTGTTATGTATGGCTGAACACACACACATATATGCTCTAAAATTAGCATCATGAATATATATTATTTTATATCCTAATTTGTTCCCCATATAACATTATTTCGTTATTATTTTTCAAAAACATGACTTTTAATGGGTGCATTCTCTTGTATAAATGTGCCGTGGTTTAATTAAGCAATGACACAATGGGTATTTCCATCTTCATCATTAAAAATAATGCTCTGATGAACATCCTTGCACCTGAATCTCTGTGATCTTCTCTGATTATTCTTTTAAGGTAGACTCTTGAATATGAAACTTTTAGATTAGAGAGAAAGTTTAAGCTTCTTCATACCTATGTCAAACAGGTCTAGATAGGAATGCTAAGTTTACCACATTCTGGCCAACATGTGTTTTAACCTTTAAAAAAAGATTTGCCAACTTGATTTGTAAAAAATGGGTAACTTTTCTCTTTCTCTCTCTTTTTTTTTTTTTTTTGCTTTGATTGCCATTGAGTTAAACTATTTTATTTTACTGATACTCTGTATTTTGTGAAATATCTAATAATATTCTTTATTTTTTTTCCATCAGAGTATTTATTTTTTATTACTTCATTATTTGCAAGTGTTCTTTATATTTTCGGGATATTAGCCCTTTGTCATAATCATAGCAAGAATGTTCCTAAAACTTTTATGCTGTTTGTTAACATACAAAAGCTTTTATTTTCATCCAGTTAAACCTATCAATTTACCCTTTTTGATCTATTTCATTTTATTAAGTGACAAATAAATATGAGTAATGTGGGAATAACACAGCACAGCATTGCTATTCCTTACAAATTATTCGGGCAATAGAAAATTTTTTTCAAAAGTAAGTGTTTTTGCTTTCAATCTGCTATTGCTCTTTTCTTTTTTTAAATATTTTTTAAAATTATACTTTTAAGTTCTGGGATACATGTGCAGAACATGCAGGTTTATTACATAGGTATATACATGCCATGGTGGTTTGCTGCACCCACCAACCCGTCATCTGCATTAGGTATTTCTCCTAATGCTATCCCTCCCCTAGCCCCCCACCCCCTGACAGGCCCCAGTATGTGATGTTCCCCTCCCTGTGTCCATGTGTTCTCACTGTTCACCTCCCACTTATGAGTGAGAACATGTGGTGTTTGGTTTTCTGTTCTTGTGATAGTTTGCTAAGAATGATGGTTTCCAGCGTCATCCATGTCCCTGCAAAAGACATGAATTCATCCTTTTTTAATGGCTGCATAGTATTCCATGGTGTATATGTGCTACATTTTCTTTATCCAGTCTGTCATTGATGGGCATTTGGGTTGGTTCCAAATCTTTGCTCTTGTGAACAGTGCTGCAGTAAACATACGGGTGCATGTGTGTTTATAGTAGAATGATTTATAATCCTTTGGATATATATCCAGTAATGGGATTGCTGGGTCAAATGGTATTTCTGGTTCTAGATCCTTAAGGAATTGCCACACTGTCTTCCGCAATGGTTAAACTAATTTACACTCCCACCAACAGTGTAAAAGTGTTCCTATTTCTCCACATCCTCTCCAGCATCTGTTGTTTCCTGACATTTTTAATGATTGCCATTTTAATTGGCGTGATATGATATCTCGTTGTGGTTTTGACTTGCATTTCTCTAATGACCAGTGATGAGCTTTTTTTCATGTTTGTTGGTGACATAAATGTCTTCTTTTGAGAAGTGTCTGTTCATATCCTTCGCCCACTTTCTTATGCTTGAGAAGAAGTGGGCATTCCTAACACACTCCTTAAGAAGCCTTTTGGAGTCATTCTTCCTTAGGTGCTTCCCATTCTGTACCCAAACATTTTCTATTTTTATGAAATATGTGTGCTGCCATATCTATTTTCTGTGAGACGTCATTCTTTCAAAATTGGGAGAATATTTGACTGTCCTTATGGATAATTTGGATTTCTGTAAATGTTTAGACATTTAGATAGATGTTTAGACATTTTAATATGGTATTTGTGGCAGAGATTGGCTCACTATTCACCAAACTTCTATCCTCTTTCTTCTGGTTACACAGCTAAGTCTCTGGGTTATGGGAAATAAAATGACTGTATGAGCAGAAGTCATGTGCACCAGTTCTAAATTTGGCCCAAACCACATGTTTCACCAGATGCTCTCCTCATACTGTTTCCATGGTGGCTTTGGAAGCCATGCAGTGAAGTTGGTGGGGCCACAAGATGGAAGGCTACTGGGACCCTGAATCATCACCAAAGAGAGCCTTGCCTTTGAATCTATGCAAGGGAGAAAGAAAAACTTCTATTGGATTACACCAGTGAAATCAGAGGGTTATTGGTTTTAGAAACTGGTATTACCTTCACTAATACTATATTCTTGTGGTCAAGTTAGAGAAACTTTAGATTTGTAATAGATTATATCCTTGTATGCAAAGAAAGTAGATTAATATAAACTGATGTCAAAGTGGTGGGGTGTGTCTAGAGGCATGCCATTGGGTTCAGTCCTTCTATTCATAGGTGAGAAGTGGTCAGCAGTCTGGATACTTGAGAATAAGATGGTTAGAAGAGAGCCATGATCAATATTTTCATATATTTCAAGATTTTTTAATGCATGGCTTAAGAGAAGATCGTTACAACCAGTGACTAGAAATTAAAGAAAGGCATATTTTAGCTCATTACAAATAATTTAAAATAATAGGATGTACTGCCTTGGAAGAACATGAAATTCAGTTAAGTATAAGAGGCTGGTCATTTCCTGTCATGGATTTTTTTCAGTGGAAGTAGAGGAGACCATTAAGATCCTTTCCATATCTAAGATTCAGTGAGACTGTGAACTACTGTACCACACTATTATCATGATTGACTTCTTAGTGATATCTTTCCAGGTGGTTTCTCTTTTCCTGAGATTGCAGGGCTGATAGGCTGTGTTTGTGATGCCCTCATTTGAATTTACGGTAGTTTGTTGTGCCAATAAAGAACTTACCTTCTAGACACACTGTTATTAGGTTTGTTTTTCAGTTGCAGCTATAAAACTTGGATATTTATTGGCTCATCTAATAGAAAGTTCATAAGAAGAGCAAGTTTCAGGAAAAGTAGATCCAGAAACTCAAATATATTATAAACACTCAGATTCTTTCCATTTTGTTATTCTGCCATCTATCCAGTAGCAGTTCTGTCCCTCATTGTGGGAAGTGATGCCAGCAACAACTGTAGTCACGTGCCTCCTCGGCCATGACCTCAAGAGTTGATAGGTTGCAGGAAACAGAAGTGAGAAGTCTCTTACCATGTTAAGGAGATCTAGACAATGAAGTGGAATAAGTGGGGTGCACTGAGATGAGAGGGAATCTTTAAAAAACAGGAAAAGGAGGTTAGATATGTGTGCTCAGTAATTAAAAGTTTCTTAGGTTCTGGAGCAGAGGCATGGCATAATGAAAATCATGTTTAGAAGGTTTAACTTGGTGTCATTTCACTTTAAAGAGGCTTTAGTGAAAAGTGGCCATGACTTGAAAAGAGTCTTTTTGAGGGTCTTTCAGTGATGTGTTGGTGTAGTTCTTAAGAGTTTATAAGCCAATTGTTAAATTTTTAGGAATTCTATATGCCAGCTGTTAAACTGTTGGCAGCCCAAAATGGACTCTGAAGGAGTATTTACACCATGGAAATTGGCAAAAGGTGTGAATCAGGGCTCTTTATCTTCATAAAGCCAGTTTACTACTATATCACAGGTATTGTGCAATACATCTTTTTTGTTGTTGTTGTTTTTTGTTTTTAACCTACCCCAGGATTATGAGAAATCCTAGTAAATAAAAAGAAAAAATAAATTATAAGACCAAAATAATACCACAAAAACCCCATAGGGTCATTTATAAGTTATTTATCTATGAGAAACAAACCTAATAATCTATTCTCCTTTATTCCGAATTAATATGGACTAAGTTTATTTAATTTCAAGTCCCTCAAAGGCTTAACTCTAACTTAGTGCTTCTCAAACTTTAGTATGCATGTTAATTACCTGGGGATCCCATAAATGCAGATTCTGATTTAATAAATCTGAAGAGGTGTCTGAGATTTTGCATACCCAGCAAGATCCCAGGTGATGCCATTGCTACTGGTCTAGGGACTTTGAATAGCAAGGATCCAAACCTCTTTCAGCCACTGAATTTGTAATCTGTTGCAGGAGGAAAGGGCAAAGGAAGCAGGCTGTTGGAAGCATTAAAACTAATTTGACTGAAGCTAGGTGCTGCATAGGCCAGCAGCCAGATTGACTTGACTGGCTCTAGCAAATCAAGAAATGAGAGTAAGCTGAATGGAAGAGATGTTTATCCTTCTTTTGTGTTTGTTTCTGTTGTAGGTAGATCATATGTTTTATTGGACTATCAAGGTAACAAGATGAATTATAGACTGCCAACTGGAGTTTGGCAGACTGTGCCATGACACAGCTTTGTCTATAAGCCACATTGCATTGTTTTCAAACTTGTTGCCCAGGAGTCATTTTTTAAGGGTGAATTATTGCCAAGTCACTGAGTTTGGTGTCACTGAGGAGATTATTATGGGTTTTTCAGTGGTTAAGTATAGACTTCTGCATTTTTTTTTTAATAACAAAATGAATAAGCCACAGTTTGGTCCTTTGCTTTAATAGTGTTTTTAGGAACTCTCTCTTTTGAGATAAACTGATGTCTCTTGGACTGTAGATTTTCATCTAGGGTTTTGAAACTTCACTAAATATATCTTGGTGAAATGCCAAATTTTACTGCCTTTTCTGAGGTTTCTCTGGATTCTGTTTTGATAAATATTTCACTATGGCCCAAGCCAAATGACTGTAAAGCTAAAGCCAGCCTCAGTGTTTTCTTTGGAAATTAGAGTCGAGGAGAGAGTTGAGGTAGAGTGGAAATGCAGGGACCCTGTAGAGTTGGCTAGAAATTCCTTTGTAAATTTGAATTAAAAGTATAGTGAGCGTGCTAGACACAGTGGCTCACACCTATAATCCCAGCTACTTGGGAGGCTGAGGCAAGAAGATATCTGGAGGTCAGGACTTCAAAACCAGCTTGGACAACATAGTGAGACCCCGTCAATTAAAAAGAAAAGTATAGTTAGCAAATGGACACTACCCCAGCAGTACCACAGTCAGCCTTTCAAAGATGCTGCTTAGGCAACAGTAGTTCAGTTTTTACCAACAAAGGACTAATTTATCATTGGACAGCACTGGAAACTTTGACCATGAGATAGAAAAAAACTATTGAACTTTAATCCTGGAAGAGACCTGAGAAATACTCAGATTTACATTGCAGGATTTATAGGCGAGAAAACTGAAGCTTAGAGAATTTTATGGCTTGCCCAAAGTTACCCTGCTTGCTGGAAACAGCCAATGACAGAATTCAGGTTCCCTGATTTTTTTTTTATACCACAACATTATTGACTTATTATTTACCAGATTCTGTGCTAAATATTTTACTTATATTATCTCATTTGATTCTCATCAAACCATCTATAATAGCTACCATTCATTTATTCATTTATGCCATACATATTTATTACACACCTACCATGTGCCACTCACTGTCCGAGGTACTAGGGATACAACCATCATTACAGTGCTCATATTCTTTCTGATGGGAACAGTAGACAATGATTAAATAAGTCCAAATGTGATCCTTTAGATAGTGGTGAGTGCTATGGTGAAAATGAAACAAGCTGTTATGATGATGGTGGGTGCTTGACGGAGGAAGAGAATGGCTTCAAATTCAGAAGGTGACATTTGGGTAGAGACCTAAGTGACAAGAAGAGTGTCTCAGGCTGAAGAAACAGCAAATGCAAAGCCCCACGGAGGGAAGGAGCTTGGTATATTCAAAGAATAGAAATTAGTCAGGGTGATCAGAGTATATTGGTGAGGGTGAAAGTGAAATAAAGGGTCCTCAAAGCCAAGGCAAATTGCTGAGGGAGTGGAAAGCCTCGAGGGGGTTTTAAAAGCAACAGAGCAAAACGATCCAATTCATGGTTATTATTGTTCCTTTTCTATCACTTCTTCATTTTACAAGTGAGAAGTCCAGGTTCACAGAGGTTCTGTGACGTGCGTAAGGTCATCCAGCTGTTAAGTGGCACAGGTGTCACCAGCTCTGACTCAAATAGCTCCAAATCCCGTGCTGAATTGTTTCCATTTTTTCCGATACCAGTTTTCTCCTCCTCTAGCCACACTATTCCTACTTGTAAAACAGTAATGCCGGTATGTTAAATGAAAATTTTTGATTTGAAATTTTTGATATAATGTTTTTTTTCCTGAAAAATGGGTCAGGGCGGTGTGTTTCACTGCATTCTACTCTATCCTTCACTGCATCCTACTCTACCGAAGAAACTTAGTTTTTCCTTGGGTAAGTTCTGATGTTTAAAAGTCCTCTAGCAGCTACTTCAATGAGTTTTTTCTCTGGCTGGTGCTGCCATTATCTTTTGGACACTGGCCAAATGCACCAGAATGGTATAGTGGGCACTGGTGCATCTCAGAAAATGTATAGAAAATAGAAACGAATAATATGGGAGCACTTTAGCATCCCTTCCTGTGAGCATGAAAGAATTAGCAAATGGCAGGCTCAGTCCTCTTCTTCTGTCCTTGTGGAACATGTTAGTCCAAAAGCTGTTAGATAGGGCTGACTAAGGTAGGTGTTCACTCAGTGTACATGGGCCTGGGTATTGTGGAATAGGAGAGGGATGCTTTGGTGGTTCAGGAAGAACATTGGAGCCCAAGTGGGATGAAGAGGTGTCTGTGCAGTCCTAAAGTATTGAAGCCTGAGGGGGTGAAAAGGTATCTGCAGTAGGCAGGGTGGGTGGGCATCAGCAGCAGTGAGCAATTGCTATGAGCACACCTAGTGTCCAGATATTGGTTCCTAAATACCATTTTCCACTAAAGGAAACCAGGGCTCTTTAGAGAAATTATATATTTCAGAACAAGGGCAGACAAAGTACAAGTTGAGCCTACAACAACATGTTGTGCCGAAAAGTAAGACTCAAAGAATGATGGGGATGTTTCTGAAGAACCTAGTAGCCTGCTGGATGGACCTCCCACTGGCCAAATCTGGAATAATTTGAACATCAAGAAAAGTGATGACAGATTATAATTCAGTGAATGAGACAGGAATCTGAGTTCACATTAATATAAATAAATTGACAAATAAATAACTGGAAAGTTTTTTGAAGATTGGGATATTTATGCAGTCTCAAAGTACCTTCTTATGAAATACTTACAGATTACGAAAGAAAACTGAGTAATTTACTCTGGTGTGTCTACCAGGTTTCTCCAGCTAACATCACCATGAATGAGACAAATTGAAATTTTGTGCCACCTGCAAAGTCCAGAGAGAAGAACACAGCATCACTTCTGTGATATTACCACCAAAGATGCGTAACTTGAACCTAATTGTGAGAATACATCAGAATAACTCAAATTGAGGGCCATTTAAAAAAATAACTAGCCTGTAATCTTCAAAAATGCCAAATTCATAAATGTCAAGGTCAAGAATCTGTTGCAGATTGAAGGAAGCTAAATAGCCATGAGAATTCAATGCAACTAGTGACTCAGAACTGGCCCCTTTTGCTAGAAAAGACATTGTTAGGACTAGTGGATGAACATAAATGGGGTCTGAGGATGAGATAGTAGTAATGCTTCAGTATTTTGTTTCACAATTTTGATGTTCATGTTGTGGTATAGGATTACTACAGTAAAGCATTCATGAAATGATGTGGAAAAATATCAGCAACTTATTTTCAAACAGCTCGTGTACTGTTTCTGCAACTTTTCTGTATATTTGGTATTGTTTCCAAATCATACATTTAAAATATAAAATAAAAGTGGGCTAGGAGTTCAAGGAATTAGCATCATTCATGTACTGTGCAGTTGTATTTAAACTGAAACCTTGCGAAGCATGCTAGCTCTGAAACCAGGTATCCCAGGTTCAAATCCTATTTCTGAATGTCCTTGGGTGAGTTATTTAGCCTCCTTGTCCTCAGTTTTCTCTTCTGCTAGAGTGATTGAGGGATAATGACAAATTTTTTAGGATTGATAGGAGATTTTAGTGAGACAATCACACAGAGGCCCTAGAACAGGTTCTGGTGTATGGCAAACAGTCAACATCTCTTAGCTATTGTTCTTATTATTTTGTAAGCAGGTAAAACATCTATGTAATGTAGCCCCCTCAGTCCTTTAATAGCAAGCTCCCTTGAATGAGATCCAGTAAGTTTTCTCCTTGGGCTCAATTCCTTCCTACATCAGTGATACAATAACGAAGCTTCAGTTTATGTGACCAATTATGCTGTATGAGTAAATTCCTACAAGCATTATGAGATTAAGGTAACAGGGTTAAAGATTTTCCTAAAAGCTCTTAGGAAGCCTGTTGGTCCATCCTTGGCCAACTAGATGTAATTGTGTGATTTGACCAGACAAAAACATGTTGAGTACGACTGCCCACAGCCAAGACTATGGAGGTCCGAAAGTTAATTTCTCTGAATTTAGAATTGCTCATTATAATTCCATTTCTAGAACTGAAAAGAACCTCAGTGATTACTTGTTTCACCCTCTCATTTTATAGGTGAGAGGACTGACACCCTGCATGGTGAAGGATGCCCCAGGTGGGATCGTACCACTAGAGTTTGAACCCTGGGCTACTCTGACATAGAAGTAAAAGAGTTTGGGTGATGCTGAGGTCCCATAGAAAAAGTGTGTCTGGAGGAGAAGTGCACGTCTTTTTATGGTGTTGGGAGGAATTTACTAGTTTCCAAGTAGGGTAACTCTGCTGTGGAGTATCTTGATCTATGACACCCCAGCCTGGGGGCTCCATTCCAACAGCCTGGTGGGGTCTCAGCTCTGAAATCTCCCAGTTTTTCTTAGGAGATCTGCATCACATGTGTCACACCATAGACAAAGCTCTGTCTCATCTTTTACTTGCCATCCTTGTGTTCCTTCAGGCTCTTGTATAACCAGACAAGGTGTCAGGCCTCAGCCTTGGGCTCCTGACTGACCTCTTCTGAGTCAACCGTTAAGCCAGATTCCTCAAGTGCTCTGTTCACTTTGTGTCCATTTCACATTTTAGGAGACTCCAACTATTTTTGGTAGGAAAACAAATATCCTCCAGGCTGCCAGCAAGTTCTCCAAGACACATC
The DNA here is from genome assembly GCF_002776525.5 of Piliocolobus tephrosceles. NCBI lineage: Eukaryota > Metazoa > Chordata > Mammalia > Primates > Cercopithecidae > Piliocolobus > Piliocolobus tephrosceles. The sequence goes on along the minus strand of NC_045440.1, from coordinate 105,318,424 downwards.
CTGATTCATTACAAAGCCACCAAGATACAAAGGTCTAAAAATAGGGAACTTGCTTAAATCTTTCATTTGGCATCAGGATGCTAAGTTCATGTTAACTGCAGTCAGTATTTTAGACTGATTTCATTTGATTTCCTGGGTATTATGCTCTTTGGCTGTGGAGGGCAACTTCTTGTTTATCTTCATCTCTGCCTGGCTTCAGATGAAGGCTTTGTGCTTAAAAAAAAACAAAAAACAAAAAAAAAAAAAAACAAAAAAAAACCCAACTTTTCTTTTTACTACCCATCTGGTTAATAATTATTTTCATTTTTGCTTTTTTAAGCTCACTTGTTATGCTAACATAACTCTGTCTAAATAGAATGTTTATAATTGATTGCATTGTTCATTTTTAAAGTTTTTCCCTTTCTGTTTAATTAGAATTTATGGTATGCCAGAACTAGATCCCTCTCCACAATGCAAGAATCAAAATGACTTTCAAGCCTCCCAGTGGGTTAATGACAGGGTCTGAATTTATCTCTGAGCTCTATTAAGGAAGAAACTTTCCCTGTTTTCATTTATTTCTTTGGGAGGGGGATTAACATTTCATTTAAATATGGCATTTTCAGAATTTAACTCTTTGCTAATTGGTATCTCTATATTTTATGAAATTGTGAAGTAAACTTTGGGTAGAATGCGTTTTGAGAATGAAAGTGAAGTGCAACCATTACGTGATTATATACTTCCAGCTGGGCACAATGGTGTGGGCTAGGTAAAAGGGATTTCAGACTTATGAAGGGTGTTCTTTTTTCAATCATTTTTCTGACTCAGTTTCGTGAGGTTATGTAGGGGACTTTTACCCGGTTGTCCATATCATTTCTTGACTGTCATCCAAGTAGGCATTATTTAATGGTCCATAGTAGATAGTCTTTCTCTCTGTGTGCCCCTCTCTCTCTCTCTGTCTTTCTTTCTCTCTCTCTCCACCTCCCTCTCCCTCTCCCTCTCCCTCTTTCTCTCTCTCTCCCATCCCCTTCCTTCCTCAGAATGTATGTAGATACATATACATACCTGTATTGCTATAAAACTTCAAAGCACTTGCCTTTGGTGTGTGTTTGCAGTAGCATTTGTGTTTGCGGTAGCATTTGTGGCTTAGGGACAGTTGGGGATTAGTGATTACTGTGACTTGGATAGTCTCACTCTGATTAGGTGTCTCTTTCTGCCAGCTGTGTTTGGGTAAACTTCAAGAAATTGGTTTGAGTTGATTCATTTAAGCATAGTCATTGGCCTCACATTCTAAAACATGTTACCTTTTCATGCTTGGCATGTAACCAGCCTGAGATTTTCTTGTGCTTTGGCTGCAGAAGATAGGAAAACCATGATTCAGATTCAGTGCTGGCCAAATGAAGTCTCTCTGGGGTGGGTAAGCAATGTTCCTTTAACATCCATGATTTATTCATCATATCAATCAAGAGAGTTTGGGGATACTTTTAAATTATAATTTCAAACTTACAGAAAAATGTCAAGAATAGTACAAATACTTATTCTAATTCCCTTACCTAGATTCTCCTGTAGGTTCACATTTTTGCTTGTTTGCTTTCCATTGTTTTCTGTTTCTTTCTTTCTCTGTATGTATTTTTTCTAAACTACTGGGGAGTAACTTGAAGATACCACATCCCATTACCCTTAAATACCTGAGTGTGTATTTCCTAAGAATGAGCATATTCCTTTCATAACCACATTACCATGATCAACATTAGGAAATTAGATACTACAATACTAGTATCTAAGCTACAGTCTACATATAAATTTTGTCAATTATCTCAACATCTTCTATAACTATTTTTAAGATCAATTATGTTTGAAAACACTGAGTTTTGATTTTGCTACCTCTATGTTTGGCCATTTTATCCCCACCTTATTGTATTTAATTAAACCAAAAACAGATTAAGAATTATCTTGTTTCTAAAGTACTAATTTATGTTTTACTGGAAACTTTTATAAATATGTGAGCCCAAGTCACTTAAGGGCAGAGTCTGGTATGTTGTTAAACATTGTATATCCTAGAGTCCTTAACTTACTGCCTGTATTTGCAAAGTGAACAAATGGGTAAGAGTCACATTGTAGACCCCAGATGTCTCAGCTTCCTAATTATTAATGATCTGTGACTTTTATTTTTTCAGAAGGGTCATATCCTTGGGCTTCCGCTTTTGCCTTGTTCTAGGCTCCAAGATAGGCCCAGTAAGTCTACTTTTTTTTGTGAGATTGTATGTATTCACAGTTGCCCTCTCTATGAAAGAGAATAGTTAGTGGACTCTCTGGAAGGCATTTCCCGTTTGTTTCCCTAGGGCCAACATCTTCCCCCCTCGTAAAATATAAAACTAGGTCTAGGGACTTATTGTTCTGTCCCTATATTCTCATTTAATTAAGACTGTGAGGCATTTGGCGATACTTTCTCTTTAAGGTTCTTCTTCACTCTCGGCTTATTCATTGCTTCTGCCATTTATTCACTTGGCAAGACAGTAGTGATCTGAAGAGGAGAGTGGAGGCTATGGGATGGAAGAAAGATCTCTGGGTTCTGAGTGACGTGATCTAAGTCAAATCCTGGCTCTCTTATAGGCTGTTTGTGTGCCAAAATGGGTCAGAGCTCCATTTTGCAGATAAATAACTGAGGCTCAGAGAGGATCAAGGACTTGGTGGAAGCCATAGATCAACTATCACAGAGGCAAGACTCCTCGTCCCAGCTCTGAAATACTCGTTCATGAAAATATTATGATTCTAGAATCATGCCTGGCATTTATGATGATGATAATGACGATTCTTATTTCTATATTATCATTAGCGTGAGTTGTAGTCTACTAGTCTATTTACACTGTCAGGAATGGCGAGTCGGTTTTGTCTTGAGTGCTAACTGGATCACTTTGTAGGCTTGCCTGGAGTGCTGTGGAAAGGACTCTGGCCTCAATTCTCTCCTCTCCTCCCTTTGTCCTCTCTTCTCTCTCCTCTTTTGCCCTCATGTCCAAATTGCTGTTGTTTGTTATTGCAGAACAATGCAGTCATCCTTTCGATTGAAGGAGGACAATGATTGTTTCTCCCCATGGTAAGAGTATTTTTCTCTGATGAGAGACAGAGAGAGAGAATGGATGAGGGAGAGGAGAGAAGTATGAAGCGTGGACTCAGAAGGGAAAGAAAAGCAGAAAGCTGGAAGCCAGGAGAGGTCAGGGGAAATAAGGAGGGCTTCAGGCTCAGGGCGGGGAATATTTCTGCTTTCCATGTGGCATGACCCACCTGGGCAAGGGAGAAGGGATCACTCACCGAGGAACTTTCAAAGGAGAAAATGTTCTGGCCTGAACAAAGTCCTGTCATATTCTGATGATGTCCAAGTGACCATCATGAGTTGCCATCCAAAATATGGATGAGTGAGAGACAGGCTTGCTCCTGAGGTCCCTAGGTGCTGAGGCTCCTTCTGCCATAGGATGGCCCATACCTTGGAATGCACTTCAAATGCAGCTCCCACAGTACTTGCTAGTGAGTGTCCCCCATGTTGGCTGGATGCTAAGCCCTTAGAAGGCCAGGACTGTGTCTCTCTTTCTCACCATGGTGTCTACAGAGTATTTGGGAGTTTTAGTGCAATTCTGTTGCTAACTACCTGGAGTTAGGTCAAGGGCTCTGCCCTCTATAAGACTTCTCTTATTTCGGACACTAGCCACAAGCTCTGGGATTGATGGGGGCTTTCCATCAGCTCCCAAAGCCCACAGGCCACCTGCGCATTTGACCAACTGGTTACAAATTTGGGAATTCCCATTACCCCCTCAGGTTTGATAATTGACTGCATTCAACAAAGGGTGAGGCAGTCACAATTCTGTATGTCAGAGATGACTGTGCCCTCTGAAATCCACATAGTCATCTTATAATAGCACCTTGGCCTAAGTTACTCGCCTTCCATCTCACTGAATGCAGTGTGCGTTTATCAAGTGCCTGCCATGAGCGAGGCTCTGGCTGAGCCCTCCTGGTTCTCTTTAAACTGTTTTATTACAGGACCGCCTTGAGATCTCTGATCCTTCATTTTAAACCCCAGTCCTTGCAAGAAGATTTCCTCAGATCTTGGGAAGGGCAGCTTGATAATTGCATGTCATCTTTGTTTTACACGCCAGTTAGTGCAAGGTAGATTTTTGCCTGACTCTCGGTGTCTCTCCAGATTAGAGGCAAGAGAGCTATTGACAAAGATGGTTGGCATAAGGTCAGGTCCTAGCAGCCATCAGCTGACCCTTGGTTCACATCATGAAGACCTCTGAGGGACTGTGGCAACTTCGTGCCTCCTACAATATTCTTCAAGTTGGGAAGCACCAACAATGAGAGACTCTTAGGTTGAGGAGCCACCATCAGCAGCGGCTAGTCTTCATCTGGTGACGCGGCAAGCCACCACTCCATCTGCCCCAAGTTGGAAGAGCTGCTGTCATTCTCCCAAATGTGAATGTGATTGTCCTGACAGCTCCTCCACTCTGTGAGAGACTGGAGTCTTGGGCCAGCGGCAGAAGCGTTCCTGTGAGAAATCTGGGCTTGTTACCAGAGATCTAGGATGTGCAGCCACCCAAACTCCTCAAAACCTGCGGGGATGAAGGAAAGGAGGGAGATAGAAGGAAACACTGGAAAACAGAGAGTGTTATTTCTTAAAAAAAAAAAAAAAAGTTTTGCTATTGTCTCTGATAGCCAGCTCTGTCAGTTGCATTTGTGACCGCACAGGCAGTTGGCAAGCCAGGCAGAGAACTCTGATCTCATCTTCACAAGGTGCAGATCTCCTGTGCTCCCTTAGCACCGTGGAAAAAATTTGCCCCAGGGAACCATGCAGTGCCATCCACACTTAAGGGCCTCTCATCATCACAACATTCAAATCTTTCCCACTATGTTCCTATCTTTCTTCTCAGTTGGGGTGTGTTAGGTGTGAAATTTGCCTTCAGGCCCTGTGGGCTTCGGGAGCTGATGGAAAGCCCCCATCAAGAGCCTGCTGACAACACAGGTGCTCTCAGCTGTGAGCAGAGATGAGTGGGGGGTCAGCAGGCCTAGGGGTGTCAACACTGGGAATGATTCTGCCAGGAGGGCTGAGACGTGTCTGGTGGGTATTGCCTACATGGCTTTGCCTAGTGCCTGCAGCCCCCAAAACCAGGGGGTAAGAGGAAGTAGGGTTCTGCCAGCCAAAGATGGATGGCAGATGAGGCCACAGGAAGAGGAGATGCTGGAATCAGGAAGAGATGTCACAGCTTGGTCACAGCTTGGTGGAGAAGAGGCAGTTTGTAAAGCTGATAGATTTCAGTGGGTCTGGTGTGAGAGGGAGCCGGGGAAGAAGATGTGAGTGGTCAGTGGTTTTCATGGGACAGACTCGGAGTCCCGTACTTGCATTCTTTGCGTGGACAAGACCCAGCACTCTCAGTTCCCTCAGGAACAGAGGACAAGGAGGGCAGCTCTCTGGGGCTTCCTCCCAGATACACTCAGCAGTCAGTTCCCACTTACCCTCTTGCCCAGCATCTTCCAGGGATTCCAAGAGGAGCTTGGGTCTAACACTGCCCTAGGAAGAACTTGCTCCTTTTTTGTTGACATGATAAAAAAGTTATCAGAGAAATAAGGTGTTTAAACAATACTTTAGCCAGATGACCCCTTCCTCTCTCTCACCTAGTCCAGGCATGGCTGTGCCTTGACTGACATTGGACTTCATGCTCTGGAGAGGACCAGGGGCTCAGGGGCTCAGCATGGAGGGTGCTGGCTACTTGGTCCTCCCTGTGGATGCCTGAGGGACAGTCTGAAGTGGGACAAACAGACCACAGAAGTTCTCAGGCCTCTCTATAGCTTGAGAATCAGGATGGATATCCATCGTGGAAACATATCGCTGAACGAGACCCAGGAAACTGAAGTAAGGGGGTCAGATGATTTAAAACCATTTATTTATTTGTTCAAGAAACATTTGCTGAGTACCAGGCACTGGGAGGAATGTTAAAATATGATACACACACGAAGTGTTTTAGGAATCACCAGCTCCAGAAGGCTCCAGTCATGGCTGATGGCAGGCACTGAAGCCTCTTCAAACCCAGGTGCCTCCAAATCAAGCCCCATCTGAGGCAGAGTTGAGCAGGGAGTCTGCACTCAGCTTTAGTCCGGCCTCGGGTGTGCTCCGTCCCCGACGTTTGTGGAGCATGGCCTGTCCTCTAAATTATTCTGTCTTTGCCAGCTCCTCACTGTCTTCACTCTAAGATTGCTGAAGGTAGGTGCTCCAGTTGCCTCTGTCAGCATGCTGCCTGGACACCTCCCTGCTCAAGGCTTTGAGTTCATTAGGTATATTTTCAATCTTCCAAGTTACTGTAGGCAACAATTATACCAAACATTTTGCCATTAAAAAACATGGGGCACCATTTTTCTAGTCTCCTATAATATTTTCCACATCATTTTTTCTAGCCTCTGAAAACATATATATTGCAACAAGTTATAGTTATAATATATTGCCGCCTGTGACCTATTCCCAAAGCCAAGACCACCATTGGAAACGATTCTCCCAGAAGGAGGGCTGGCTGAGGTGTGTCTGCTTGGCATTGCCTACATGGCTTTGCCTAGCGCCTGAGGCCTCCAAAACCAAAGGGTGAGAGGAAGTTGGGTACCTAGAAGTGGAATGCTGCTGTAGTGTTTAGTACTTCTGGGTACCTATTGCCATCTCAGTCAACTCTGCTGTTGAACAAATAACCTCAAAATGTCAGTGGCCTGTTACAGCTACAAGAGCTTGTTTCTAGCCTATGGGACTGCAGGTCGTCTGAGTTTGGTTGGGCTTGGATTCAGGCTGTGGGCTTAGATCAGGTCTGTTCCATGTGGCTCATTCTTCTTGGACCAACAGGCTACTCAAGAATTCTCTTCTACTGCAATGTCAGACCTTCAATAGGAACAAGTGGAGGGAGACAATGTCTTTTGTAGCCCAAGCTCAGACTTTGTTCACTGTACTCTGCCCACATTCCATGGGCCAAGGAGGTCTCTTAGCAAAGCATAACCTCAGTGAGGCACAGATACACATTCTGCTTTTAGTGGGAGTGACTACAAAATCACACAGCAGAGGGAGGGCTGACAAAATGGAAAGATAATGCAATCTATTATACCTATACTGCTGCATAGGAAGGCTCTCTGAGGGTCTGATGGTCTCTTAAGAAGATGTCCAGTGAATCTTCTTGCTTTTGGCCCCAACAAGATTTCATTACTGTTGTCTCTTTTCACATTTCCTACTTTTAGAAATGACTGGTCCTGCTAATTCCTGAGCCATTTGGGGATTATGCAATGTAAATCTGGTTGCTTCTTGGCTTTCCGGCTACCGCCTTAGGATTCATATTTTCAGGTTTGTTGAGTCAGTCACCACTTGCCCATCTGCTTTCCAGCTTCCAAAATTTCATTACTGTTGTCTCTTTTCACATTTTCTTTGTCCTTGTGGGTTTATGCCTGTAATAAAATCCCTTTCCTGTCATTTTTGTAGGGTTTGGGGAGACAGCAAGGCTAAATGCATTTTTCAATCCATCATTCTGCCAACCTGGCTCTTTCTTGACACCTGAATGATCAGCCGCCTTTCCCTCTCAGCTGCTCCGGCTTTAATTACGTGCTGCTCAGAGCCCCTTGTTGCCCGGTGACAACCAAGTGGAAGAACTTTGATGAAGTGCCTGACGGATGATGACTCACCTCTCAGTCTGGATGGTTGTTGGAACACAATGTCAGCTGCAGAATAACCCTTTCTGACTCAATGTTGTGTCCACAAACGCAGATTTTGAGAAACCAACCACCTCTTCAGAGTTTTGAATACATAGTATCACCTGATTTGTTTTTTTTAAATCTCAACCTGGGGCATAAGGATCATTCAGTTGCTGGATTTTCTTAAGTTAAATTGCAAAAGAATACAAAACATAACCACTTGGTCTATTTGGATGGCTTTCAGTTATTTTCTATCAGGCCATTGGAAATGATGGGGCTGGGAAGGATACTCTGCACCTGATAGTTTGATCAGCTGTTTAGTATCTTTCAAATGTGGATTGACCATTGGAGCTTACCATATGACAGAAGGGGAGGCCGAGTTCAAGAGCACTACCATAATAATAACATTTATTTCCTGACGTCGTTTGACCCGCAGCCTCTCAACAGTACCAGATTTATACTACTAGCATAGCAGGAGTTCTGCAGGTGCAAGTCATCTCGAAAATTAATGGAAATATTTTTGTAGTGCTATGGAGACAAGGACCCACAAATTTATTTCTAAGCAGAGAAAGAAGAGAGACTGACCTGTGATGATTAGTGAACCTTCAACCAGATAACTAGGGTTCAAATCCTGAGTCTGTGTCTTACATTCTGCATGACCTTGGGTGATTTTCTTGATGTCTTGGATGAGAAGACAGCTCTCTTTGCTCACAGGATTGTGGGGTAAATTAAAGGAGCAATGAAAGCTTTTTGCTAAATAAAAGTTCTATTCAAATACAAGTTTTATTTGGGGATAGTTATGAATATAAGTAGCTTATACAAGGTGGGTAGGTAGTAAGCAGTTCATTTTTATGCACTTTTTATTACTTGGAACACGTGACTCCTAGCAAAATGCATGAACTCTATAAGATGTTTACTGTAAGATACACTTAACAAGAAGCACCTGATGGGCTCTTGGTACATGCCAGGTCCTGTTCTGGGCACTGTATACATAGTAAGTCATCCGAACCTCAGAACCACTCTATGAAGCAAGTTCTACAGATGTTATTATCACCATTTTAAAATGAAGGAAACTGAGGCCCAGGAAGCTAAGTAAGTTGCTGAAGTTCCTCTCGCTTACTAGTGGAGCCAGGACCTCCCCACAGGCAGCCTGGCCCTGGGTCTTCAGGGTAACCTCTGCCCTGCACTCTGGGGTTGTGGAATGGCCACCATGCACATTTCCTGTTCTTTTCAACTGTTCCTTTCTAGGCTCTTCTTCCTTTAATGGGACACAAAATGTTAATGTCTTCTGGGTTCTCGCTCAGGCTTTATTCTCATCTCAATACCCTCTCCCTGACCATTTGCTACCTATCCGTGGTTTTAATCGCCATCTATATGCTAGTGACTTCCACATCTATGTCTAACACTGGTCTCTCTCCTGGTTCCCAGAGGGGTTATTCAACTGCTTACTAAGTGTCTTGCCTGGGATACATTAAAATCACCTCCAACTCCTCATCTGTAAAGTCTTACTCCTGATTTTTCTTCTGATCCACTAAGCCTGCTCCTCAGTCTCTCAGCACCCTTCTCCTAGGTAGGTAGGAAGAGTGCTGAGATCATCCCTGGGTCTCCTTCTTCTTCACCTCCTATATCCATGCAGCCCATATCTAAGTCCTGTCAACTTGGTCACCTAAATAGCTCAATACTGTCTGTTTCTTTATATCTTGGGCCAATACCCTAGTCCAGGCCAGGGCCATCTCTTATCTAAATTATTGCAACATCTTCCCCAAACAGTTTCCCTGCCTCTAGTCTTGCAGTCCTTCAGTAGTTATCTCACATTGCAGTCAACAGGACTTTTTCAAGATATAAAACTCGTCACATATTTTCCTGCTTAGAACTCTTCAAGGACTCCTAATGACCTTAGATAATGGCCAATTTCCTTAACTTGGCTTCCAAGACTGGCCATAACCTGGCCACATCCTACTGCTTTAACCTCAGACTTCAACACAGTTTTTCTTAATCTTTTTCTACAGCCATGATAAACTTCTTTCAGAATCTCTATGCACCTCTCTCTCACCTCAGGACCTCTGCATGTGAAGCTGTTGCTTTTGACTAGAACAGTCTTAATCCCTCACCCACTACACTTTTATGTCTAGCTCCTTGTCATCCTTCAGGCACTAACTGAAAGTGGAAACTTTTTCTGGGAATTCTTCCTTGACTTTTCTAGCCTTTGTTAAGTGCCTTATACAAGAGGACTTCAGAAAGTTCATGGAAAAATGGAATTAAAAGAGAAAAAAATATAAACTTGATTTCTCAATATAAACTTCATCAAAGTCAATACAACTTTGTAAGTGATGATATCAGCTGTTTAGTCCATCCCTAAATAACTGAGGGGCCTGGGAATTTAACCATGTAAATGCAGTCTTTTTTACATTATTAACTGAAAATGGATTCCCTTTAATAATTTTTTTAAATTAGGGAACAAAAAGAAGTCAGAAGGAGCCAGAACATGATTATAAGGCGAATGCCTAATTATTTCACATGAAAACTCTCACAAAATTGCCCTTATTTGATAAGAGAAATGGGCAGGAACATTGTCATGGTGGAGGACTCTCTGGTGAAGTTTTCCCAGGTGTTTTTCTGCCAAAGCTTTGGCTAACTTTCTCAAAACACTCTCATAATAAGAAGATGTTATCATTCTTTGGCCCTTCAGAAAGTCAACAAGCAAAATTCCTCTAGCATCCCCAAAAAACTTTTGCCATGACTTTTGCTTTTGACCAGTCTACTTTTGTTTTGAGTGGACCACTTCCACATCTCAGTAGCCATTGCTTTGATTGTGCTTTGTCTTCAGGATTGTGCTGATAAAGCCATGTTCCATCTCCTGTTAGAATTCTTTGAGAAAATGCTTCAAGATCTTGACCCCATTTGTTTAAAATTTCCACTGAAAGCTCTGCTCTTGTCTGTAGCTGACCTGGGTGCAATAGTTTTGGTACCCACTAAGTGGAAAATTTGCTCAACTTTGTTTAATCAGAATTGTGTAAGCTGAACCAGTTGAGAGGTCTATGGTGTTGGCTATTGTTTGGGTCATTAATTTTCAGTCCTCTTCAATTAGGGCACAAACAAGATTAATTTTTTTTTTTTTTTTTGCAAATTGATGTGGATAGTCTCCACTGTGGGCTTTATTTTCAATGTTATTTCATTCCTTCTTAAAATGTATTATTCATTTGTAAACTGCTGGTTTCTTTGGGACATTGTCCCCATAAACTTTTCATAAAGCATCAATGATTTCATCATTCCTCCATCCAAGATTCATCATAAATTTGATGTTTGTTCTTGCTGCAATATTAGTATAATTCCTGTTGCTCCGATAGGGCTCAATTGAAAATGATGTCATATCCTTTTTAGTAACTCAAACTAGATACCATTCTGACATATTATAAAAAGTTAGTATGAGTTTATTTTGGTACAAAAAAAAATAAGCTCCATGCATAATTTTTAAAATAATATGCATTTTCCATAAACATTTTGAAGACTCAGTTGTACCCTTACATGACACTTACTATAATGTATTGCAATTGCTTTCTTACTTGTCTGTCTCTCTGGCTATACTGTAAATTCCTTAAAGGCAGGCTCCATGTAGGTCTAGCCCATCATGGCATCCCCTGAGATTAGCACAATGTTTGGCATATAACAGGAGTTCAATAATCATTTATTGAATATTTAAATAATGTTATATAAAAACATCAAAGATTGTAAATTACCCTATTCTCAAAATAAGATCCCCCAAAATTCATGCTTTGTTTTTTTTTTCATAGATCACTAAGTGAGAAGGCAAACTGAAGACAGAGCTTTGTTTTATTCAAGACACTGGGAACTAAAAGAAAGTAAAAGGCAGATTTTCCTCCGTCTGTTTTTCAGAAATTCTGATGCCCTATTAACTGGGATGCTTGTACTCCTAGGGAAGTGATAATATGAGGAGACAAAGGTAGATAGGTGGGAGGGCTTCTGAAGGATGTTTCTAAATGCTTTGTGTCTGCAGAAAAAGGAGAGCATTGAGAACCTTTTTCTAAATGGAACAAAGGATGTGAGTGGCACACCATTTAGCCTCGTTTACTAACTCTTCAAACACTAAAATTCTTGCCTGGCAGGAGACAGGTTCTCTAGAAGCTTAGGAACCTCTGAAAGCAGGGATTGAGGACAATGTCTGGACTAACGCTGGCCATCATAAAACTTGTCTTCCACATGACACATCTATCAAAACCAAGCATTGTCTGTCTTCAGTAGAAGATGCATTGTTGGAGGTGACATGGGTTCACAGTGCCAGCCTAAGCATTTTTACCTAAACAGCTTATCTCATGCTCTTTTCTGTACTCACTGTGGTTTAATTTCCTCTGTATCAATCTCTTCATCCATAAGATGGAGAGTTTGGCTGATAGCAACTCCAGTCATCAAATAGAGATGAAGTTCTACATGAGACCGTCTATTATTCTCTTACCTGTTTTCCATTTTCCTTTGAATAACTAGTCACGGTTTGTGATTATAAGCTTGTTGGCATTACTTGTTTACTCTCTGCTCCATTCCCCATTTTAGCCCCTGCCTCTCGTCGTCCCCCACCTTCATCTCCACCCACCATTGTAAGGTCCATGAGGACAGGGACTGTGTCTGTTTTGATCCTCTATCCCCAGAGCCTAGCATGATGCCTGGCACATAGTAAGGGCTCAATAAATGCTTGTTTGAAAAGTGGCTGGTTGAATGAACACCATCATGAGGAAAGTCATGCAGTGGCTCCCTGACTTTTTGCATACATTACCGAGGCCTTCCAGAGAGCCTTGCTGGGGTTACTGATTTATTGTAACAGAGGAACAGGAAGAATAAGAAGGCCTCTTAACGGATGTCACGTAGGACACAAACCTTGCTCTGATAGGCCGGCTGTTATTCCATCGGTTTTATGTCAGTTGCTCTTTATTTTGTGTTCTGTCACACATCAGCCCCAACTGAAAGGAAAGGCTACAGGCTGGGATTTGAAAGATAATTTAATGAAGGGATTATTTATAGAGGTGTGGGCAAGAGCAGGGCAACCAGATGGGTTACTGAAGCAGGCAGGAACTAGCAGTAGTGAGAAGCTGTTGTTACTCTTGGGCCTGACAGGAAAAGCTGGAACCTGGGAGAATGGAGGTGTGGACAGGGCCGTGGACAGGAGCCATCGTTAAAGAGAGCTTCAGTCACCATTGGAAGCACATTGCTGGCAAAGGGGGAATAGGAAGAAACACTGCAGACTCTCCTCCTGCTCTTTCATCTCCTGCATGGTCTCCAATTGGCACTGCCCAATGGGAAAAGGGATCTCAGGTATACATGTATAGGGCATAGAGGTCAGCCTTCTGCGGTACTGGAGGGCAGAAGAAAAGCTAACATGTGCCATTACTATTAGTGATTTTCTCTTTGCAGAGAGAGGTGCTTGTGATCTAGTTCATGCTGCTCACACATACTCCAGTCAAGCAGGCACCTGCTGTTCCTTGACTTCAGTTTACAGCATCTCTCTGTTTTCTTGCCTCTCTGCCACTCTCCTTTCTACTGTTCTTTATATGTCTTGCATTCAGACTCTTCCAGAGAAAATCTGATGGTGTCACCCTCTGATATTGGTCAGGGTACACATAAGCAGCCTGTAAAAACTACCTTCAGGTGAGGCACCTGTCTCTGGTCCAGTTAGCTACAAAGCAGGCTGGTCTTGCCTGTGATAAAGACTCTCAAAAAGGGTGATGGGTGACCAACTCCTCAGAGGAAACAGTCTGATTGGAAGTCACCTTGCATGACTTGTCTGGTACATTGTCATCCTCACTTCCACTCCAGTGGTGACCATCCTCCCATATGAAGGATAATAATATCAATACTAGGCTGCTGGAAGGGACTAGCTAATGCTCACTATTAGAGTAATGCAGGACAAGTTGCCCCTGTTTTTTTTTTTTTTTTTTTCCTCTTTCTTTCTTTTTTGAAATGGAGTCTCGCTGTGTTGCCCAGGCTGGAGTTCAGTGGCACGATCTCGGCTCACTGCAAGCTCCGCCTCCTGGGTTCATGCCATTCTCCTGCCTCAGCCTCCCAAGTAGCTGGGACTACAGGCACCCGCTACCATGCCCAGCTAATTTTTTGTATTTTTGTAGAGACGGGGTTTCACTGTGTTAGCCAGGATGGTCTCAATCTCCTGACCTCGTGATCTGCCCACCTTGGGCTCCCAAAGTGCTGGGATGACAGGCGTGAGCCACTGTGCTCAGCCAACAAGTTGCCCCTGTTAATTGGATTCACCAAATGTGCCCAGCACTGGTGGGTCTTCTTAACGTGATGCCTTTTCAGCTCTCCCTCCTGCTCCGGGAGTGACTGGGATATCTGTCATGCCCCAGATATTGTGTTCAGGGTCTGTGAGCTGGTTTTCTTCTGCTTCTAATCACGATAGTCATAGTCATTTGTATTCATAGAAAGTAAATGCCTCTGTCAATGAGGTTCCTGATAAGAGGAACAGGGAATAATGCCTTTTTAGTCCTAATCAGCTCTGTAAAACCTCCTGCAAATAGGAAAGGATTGTTTTCTGGCATTTGAGATTATGCTAAAAATTGAATTTAAAAAAATGATAGCAACTGGTTGTTGGTAAAGTTCTAGAATGGCAGCCTTGGTGGGTGGCAGGGATGCTTTTCTCTTCGAGTGCCTATTCTTCCTGGATGGGGAGTCTCTTTTGTGCCACCTGCTTCAAAAGCAGTCAGTGCGGCAACCCCAGAGTACTTACTGTGCCATTGCAAACCATTTCTCAGTGCCAGAACCCCACCCCCACACCGCCACAATGTTTGGTTCTCTGTACACACTCTTTGCTTCCCCCTCCAGAACACACTTCCCCTTTGCCTTCATCTTGCAGAATTCTCATCTTTCCAGTCCCAGCTTAAATGCCCCTTCTCATGACATGGTGCTTAGGGAAGGTGGCTCTGCCATCAGCCACTTGCATGTCATATCTAGTCCATCACTCATCAGCTGGCTCTTAATTTCTTCATCTTTAAATGTGAGATGGTAATTGGATGAAGCTGTATGTCACAGTGGGTAAGCATGTGAATGTTAGAGCCAGATTGTTAGGTTTCAAATGCTGGCTCAACCACCTACTTGCTATGTGACCTTGGGAAAGCTAATGAACCTCTCAATGCCTCAGTTTCTCCATTTATAAAACAGGGGTAGTAAGAAGTATACGATTTTGTTGTGATAATTAAATAAGTTAATGAATGTTATACTTTATTATTCTCTATCTCACTCAGTTGTTAGAATTAGTTAGGTAAAACATGTAAGCATTTGGGATCATGCCTGCCCCAAACTCAGCTCTTCCTATGTAATTGGGGTAGTTCTTGTGTTCTGTTGCATTCTGTTATTGCCCAACATGCCAGCAAGGGTTTGTGCCTCCTCTGTGTTCTCCTAGTATATTGATTATACCTCTAATCGTATTTTTCATACTGAATTATCATTGTTTGGATTCTGTTTTCTCTATTGGACTGTGATCTCTTCACAGGCAAGAATAGATCATTAGTAAATAGTTGATATTCATTAAAATGAAAAGTTTACATAGCACAGAAAGGTTTCTGGCCTCAAGATTGGTGTTGAATAGCTTGTCTGTGAAGTTCTTGGTGCAGCGAGAGGCCAGCAGCAGACGGGTTAAGACTCTTTCAGTGCATCTGCCTCTCCTCATTGTCTCTTATGGTTTACCAAGTGCAGTCAGAACATGAGTTCTAGTTCTGAGAGTGGGTGTCACCTATTCTTTAGATAAGCTATATACAGTGCTGGAAATGAATGATGTGAAGTGAGACTTGGATTCTCTCCTTTTCACTTAACTTTAAATAAAGTGTTTGCTTGGTTTCAAATGTAGGTTTCATCCCCTTGACTCCAAATGGAATTATACCACCATAAAGAACTGTTTGCTCTGTAAAAAGATGACTCATTCAGGTGACGGCTAACCAAAATCCTGGGGAAAAAAGAAAAAGAAAATCATAATTTACCACTTACTGTTTTTGGTTTTCCTTATGCAACCAGATATACCTTGTTCTAATTTGAAGCCATTTGGCTTGTGCTTGTGAGATATTAATGACTGTAAAGAGCTGATACCAAACAATCATATTTTTGAAATTGCTGTATTAATTAAGGCTGATGGTGCTTTTAGTTATCACCCCATGTCAGCCTGTCATCCCTACTCCCCCATAAACATTTTTGCAGGTGCCTACATATGACAAATGTACCACAAAATACACAATATGAGCCCTTGTTTGTCTTATTAGTTGGAAAGATGCACAGAAGTTATTTTTGGAATCTTGTTCATAAGTTTATGTTATGCATGAGAAGAATCATAAACACTAGTTCATATATATATAGTGAATGAATGAATGTTATATTAGATTTCTGATTCAAAGTGGTCTGTGTCAGGCTGGTACTGATACTGATTCATGGCCTGTTAGGAACCGGGTTGCCCAGGAAAAGGTGAGCAGCAGGCGAACCAGCATTACCTACTGAGCTCCACCTCCTGTCAGATCAGCAGTGGCCTTGGATTCTCATAGGAGCATGAACCCTATTGTGAACTATGAATGCGAGGGATCTAGGTTGAATGCTCCTCATGAGAATCTAATGCTCGATGATCTGATTATCTGAGGTGAACAGTTTCATCCTGAAACCATGTCCTCCTACCCCGGTCCTTGGAAAAATTGTCTTCCAGGAAACAAGTGCCTGGTGCCAAAAAGGTTGGAGACCGCTGGTCTATGATAGAGAAACACAGACAAGTTTTGTTGTTTAAAATGTCTTATAGCCTAGACTGCAGAGGGAAATTTATCTGATGAAATGTCTCCATTACATTTGTTATTATTTCAGGTTAGATTAAAATCTTAGCTGTGCTGGGTTTTTTCCTTGGTGAAAAGTTGGTATTTACCCTCTTCTTTAAAAAATCCTTTTAATAAACATTACTAATTTTATCTTAAAATTATTTTATAGCTTTGATGGTGGGTTCTATCAACTCAAGGTCCTATTTGGAAGCCTGTGGAGCCATCTAAATGTGTTAGCTGTAGCAAGGGCAGATTTAGCTGTTCTGTGTGGTGCCCCTTTAGCTTAGAAACCACTCAGTTTTATTCTGGGTTTTTTTTTTTTTTTTTTTTTTTTTTCATTCATTGGCTGACCAGTTAGGCTCTGTGCAGTTTATCCAACGTGCTGTGATGCCTTATGTCTTTTGTCTAAACCTAGAGCTTGTCTCCTTCTGGGTTTATATTGTCTGTTGGCTTAACAGCTGTGTTCATTATACTGTTTGCCCTCCGAGTTTCCCAAAACCTGCTGTGCCAGCTGCTGTTTGTATAGGCTCCGTGGGGAAAAAAAAGCCATCACATTGAAGATTAAACAGATGTGGGGGCTCTATCCAGATTCAAATATCTAGTGCTGTCTGGTATATTTCTAGTTTACCTGTTGGTGTCATCAGTTGATGGGGACATGTTGAGGCTATCTAAAATGGACTCCTCTTTTGCTTCCATACACATTTCCTCTGACGGATGATGAATTACTGATTGTTATATAGGTCCACACAAGGGTGTCACTAAATTTTCTTGGTTCACTTCAGTGTTTATGCCCCTTAGTCAGTAAGTTCTTATCAATATCTAACCCAATTTCTTCCTATTGCCACCTAAGGAAATCAGTTTTCCTTGGATCTTTGCTCTAATAATTACTTTTCTAAAAGTATTTGAGATTCATTTCTACATGCTGCATCCAGAACATTCTTTTAGGTATTCCTCTTCTCAAAATTGCAAATGGAGCAAAATTCACAATGCTCAAGATGTGGACAAATGTTCAAAGAAGTATAACTTTAACCTTGAATATATGTGATTAAGAAAATAGGAATAAAGGCAGGCTAATTGCCACTCTCTTAAAAGCAGCTCTTAAGCTCTGAGTTGGCTCTCAGAGATTTTGGTCTTTTATAATGTGATGAGAAAAGCACCCATGGGCTTTAAAGGAAGACTGACCTATGGTCACATGGCCACTTACTAGCTGTCAGATCTTAAGGCTATTATTTAACTTCTTGGAATCTTTTAATAGTAGTGGTCTCATGGAACTGTTGGGAGGATCAAAAGGCATTATCAGATAGAAGATACCTCACTGATGGTAGGCATTCCACAATGCTCCTTTCTCTCTGCCAGGTTTGTCAATGCAGTGTGACTGTTATGTAATATGTTGATAAGTACACTGAATTTAATTATTATAAATTTCATTAATTACATCAGAATTTGTAGCTATTTGAATAGGGTTGAGCTGAAGTTTATTTATTTATTTTTTACTAAGAAGAAAGGATTAGCCAAGCAAATTTTTCTGTCAGCCAGAATGGAGATAAGAAGAAAAATTCAGCTACTTAAAGCTTTTAGAAACTCCAATTTGCAGATAAAGAGAAAGAATTAATTAAAAACAATCATTATCTAAGTCATTGAAAGGATTGGGGAGACAACATACTTAGTAATGCTTGCCTCTGGTTCATGTACAATTGGCTGCTGTGTGATTTACAAAGGTGTGCCTCATTAAAACTCCTCTATATTTCAGACATCTTATCAATTAAGATATGCTTTCATTCATTGAATCTGAATCTGTGAATTTCTCTAGCATTGAAAAACTGGAGCATTGAATAGAGGTAAAGTGCTGTCCATTGGTCACTAAAGCTGTGGGAAAGATCTTCATTCACTTGTACTGATTTATACTGTCACTGCAATTCCTGTTTCCTATGCCTTCATTAATTTATCAGACATTTATTGAAAGACATCAAGGACTGTGGGCACTCATTGACTAAAGTAGAAGACTTTTTCTTCTGGCCTCAGGCTACAGCGATACAACTGGCCTTCCCCAATAGTGAAAACATGCTTTCTCCCTCTATATGGAAATTCCAATCAGATTCATGCACTGATAGATCTCGGACTTAACAAAGTATTTAATAATGACATTTATTGCACAGTATACTCCATCATTTGAATGAATACAGATGAGGCAAGAGTTAATTGTTTGATTTCCAATTGTGAATATAAGGAGGGCAAGCCCTTTGGCAACACCAGACAGATGCTGGTGATCACTTTGTAATTATCAGGGATATGTGGGGTCATGTCCCTGTGCTCAGTACAGGTTGAGGGTCTGACCTCAGCTTCAGGCTTGAGGATACACCATAGGTAATTATCATTATTAAAACATTTTCTTGGATGCAGTTATTCGTTGCATCTTTCTATTGCCACTTACAAGTTTTTACCTTTATTTCTTTGTTTGTTGCATTATTAAGACATAATTAGAAATAATAAGACTGAGATAATCCTACCCATCCTGATGCTACAATTTTGACCTTTTCTTCGCATTATTATCCAAATGTATGTGATGTGAAAACTATAGCTGTTTATCTTGGAGAACAAGACTGTTACTAGACTCTGTAGGACATAATTGTTAAGAGCTCTGGCTCTGAGTCAGACTGTCTGGATTCACATCTCCATGACTCCACTGAAGTACTATGTAACCATGGAGGACTTCCAAACCTCTGAGCTATGGCTTCACCTTCTCTTAAGTGGGCATAGAAGTATATTCATAAGAGTATTATAAAGGTTAAATGCAAAATAGCACATAAAAGGAGTTTTCAAATATGTATATATAATATAAAATAAATAGTAGTGATTTATCATTACAACCAGAAGTCTAATGAGCCAGATATTCTTATCTCAAAATGAGAAAATAATGGATTCTTGAAACAATTGCTTATTGAGTTCATTAAATTTTAGGATGGATTATTAAGCAGAAGGTTTATCAGAATCTTTGGAAAGAGAGAGAAGCAGTAGGGGCTGATAAAAAACAAGTCATGGTGCATCGTGGTTAGAGCAGGAGCATGCATTAGACTTGAAGTCTGGATTTCAGAAACATCTTTCCTTTCATAGTAACCTTATGGACAACTAAGAAGTTGGGGCTAATATGTGACTTGGGGACCATAGCTTTCAGTTATCTGTCTCAGTATTCTCCAGGACAACATTCCGTTTGTTTTCTTTATCACACACCACAAATCTAATTATTTGGCTGATTTTTTTTTTTTTTATTGATTATTTGTCTCCTTAAAAGAATGTAAGCTCTATGAGGGCAGAAACCATGCCTGTCTTGATCACATTTGCATCCCATGACTTCATACAGGACCTAGCCCATAGCCAGCAATCCTCAAATATTTGTGGAATGACGAAGAAATGAGAAAATTCTTGGCTGGTCAAAAGGTGTGACCCTGTGAATTTCATTGCAGCACCATTCACAATAGCAAAGAAATGGAAATGACCTAAATGCCCATCAATGACAGATTAGATACAGAAAATGTGGTACATATACACCATGGGTCACAAAAAAGAACAAGGTCATGTTTTTTGCAGGAACATGGATGGACCTGGAGGCCATTATCCTTAGCAAACTAATGCAGTAACAGAAAAACAAATACCACATTTTCACTTATAAGTGGAGCTGAATTATGATAACTCATGAACACAAGGAAGGGAACAACAGACACTGGGGTCTACTTGAGGGTGAAGGGTGGGAGAAGGGAGAGGAGCAGAAAAGATAACGATTGGCTACTGGGCTTAGTACCTGGGTGACGAAATAATCTGTATAACAAACCCCCATGACACGCGTTTACCTGTGTAACAAACCTTCACATGTACCCCTGAACCTGAAATAAAAGTTAAAAAAGAGGTGTGACCCCAAGAGCAATGGATCCCTAGAATGATGTCTGTTTTAAAACATCACTTCTTTGTTAGGCTTTTCTTGATTAGGATCATTTAATGGTTTATTCATTCACAGGAAAACATTGAAGGCTTGCTAGTCATCTCTGTGGACGCCAGAAGTTGGAAGATGTAGCTAATATTATAAAACAAAATTTAAAATTATCTCAGTAATCCAAACTTCAAGTCAATAAGATTGAAGGAATTAAGAGGAAAAAATTAAATGCCTACGTTTATCAGATTTTTAAAACTCAGTTTCCCAGATAGGATACAAGAGACAAGGTCCAGCGGGAGATCATGTGGAAGAGAGTTAGGTTTTAACTGGCCACACAATAATCTGAGCTTAAAACACTACATCATGGTAGATTTTTAAACATAAACCTACCCTAGACCAGTGGTTCTCAACCTTGGCCGCATATTAGAATCTCCCAAGGCACTGGTAAACAAACAAACAGATAAAAAATACCTCGCCATCAGAGATTTTGACTCTGTTTTGGGAAAGATCGGAATATTCTAATATATTAGCAAGTCTAATGGGGTTAAGAACCTCTACTCTGACTTTGCCCTTACCAATAACTATATACCTTCTATAATCTGTTGCTAGCATTCTACTTTCTGATTATTACCTTCTATATTTCTAAATAACTCCACTGCAACATTTTTTTGCCTTCTGGGACCTCTGATCCATTGACTTTGCCACCTCTTGGCTATTTCTCCCTTTATTTCCCCATTTCTCTTCATGGTTCCATTCTAGTAGTCCCTGCCTTGCATACGCCTTCAGTACCTCCCCTCCTCACCTGACAAGCCCTAACCATGATTATTAAATCTAAGAGAGACTGAATGTGGTTGGAGAAAAATATGCAAACTTGCTGATTGGTCTTACTGAAAATTCATGACTGCAAATGTCAAGAAGAAAATGCCATGTTACAATCCTACTAAATCTCCTTAGTCAATTTACTCTCATTCTTGTAGATAATTGTTGCCCCCTTCTTCTCTCCCAAATCTCAAACCAACCCCTTCCTCACTCTCAGCTAATGGCCTTGCCTCCCTCATGGAGATGAGGCAATCAAGGAACTTCCACAGATTCCTGCTACAAAATCTATTCACCTCCCTGCTTCTGGCCCTGTGCCCTCTTCCCTCCTGTTAACTGAGATGAATCATCACTGCTCTTACTAAAGCCAGCACTTCTCATATGCCCTGCACCTGCTCTCTTACTTAGGACTTGGCTTCGGCAATTGGCTGCCAATCACCACTGCTTCACTGATTTTCCTGTCTTCCCTGCATCATATCCATCATCTTACATAGTATGATGTCTTCCATCTTTAAAAAAAATAAAAAAAGAATCTCTTGATCCTATAAGCTATAGCTCAATTTCTCTATTCCCCTTAATGGCAAGAGTTGTCTGGACTCATCATATCTACTTCCTCTCCCCGCTTTCTCTCTGCAACCCACTCCACTCAGAATTACCTCCCCACTGCTCCACCAAAGACTTTGTCCAGGCCCCCAGTGACCTTGACATTACCAGACTCCAGTGATCAGTTCTCAGATCTCATCCTGCTGAACTTTTCAACAGCATTTGACACCACGGATTATTCCCTTTTTGTTCTTTATTTTCCTTTACCATTTTAACCACTTGTTTTCTATTGTAAACTATAAACTCTTTAGTTTTATGCTAGAGCCATCAAAATCTTATCTGGCCGGTTCATTTTATAAAAAGAATATTTTAGCATCCTACTTAAACTCAACTTTCATTTTTATGTCTATTGCTATCAAATTTCCTTAGGATGTAAATAAAATCTTATCTTTTAGGTCAGCGCTTAGGAATTGTTTGCTAAATTCCAGATTAACTGTGGAAACCTGGTTTTTGGAGTATCTATTCCCCTGTCTCCTACTTCATCATTATATATTAATTGTCTGAAATTTCTTACCTATATTTATTTTTTTACGTTGTAATTTTCACATTTTGTCTTGTTATTGTTAATTTTGCCTTTTTGATGTAGAGGCTTTTCCTTTGTCTTAAATTTTTCTAACTATTCCCACTTCTTTCTCTAGCGCATCTGCTTTCAGATGTCTTTAATTCTTCTTGTGATCTTTAATTTGAGACTTCTTTGACAAGTTTTTTATATATAGTCTCTTACTTTTAAAATGTTTTTCTTCTTCCCAGCCAGCTTACCCCACTGTTCTTTGGTGATATTTTCACTTATTTTAGTTTTGCCTAAGTCTGAGGAGGATGGCCCAAGTTGATTCTTATCTTCTCTTTGTGTATTTAAATTTTATCTCTTCTTTTTAGTGGCAGCTTGTAAAGCCTATTTTTGTCTTCAAAGTTTAAAAACCTGACAAGTCGGCGTGGTTCTCATTTCCTTCTCAACCAAGGTACTTGGAAGTGCAGCATGCTGCCTCCACTTCTTCACTTCCATTTAGTTCTAAGTGTTTTGCAATCTGTTTTTTTTTTTTTTTTCCTGTCATAATCTAATAAAACTGCTCTAAGGAAATTCACTCATGGCTTTCTTTCTATTGTCACTTTCAGTATTTGTCTTACTGAACTCCCTCCTTCCCGAAGCTCCCGACTCTTAGATTCCATGATGCCATTTTCTCTAGACTTTCCTCTGTTTCTTTGACTAATGTATGGGGCTCTTTTCTTTTGCTTCTTCTTTAACCCTTCCTGTCCTCCAGGGCTCTGTTTTTATTTCTCCATTCTTCTTACCATGCCTAATCTTCTTGGGGGAGCTTATCCACTCACTAGCCCCTCTGACTTTGTGCTATTTCGTGTACCTGGAATTCTTCCCTTTCTTGCTCTCCCCACTGATTTTTCAAAATCCATTTAGCTATTACTCCCTCCAGGAAGGTTTTCTTCAGTCCTTAGGTTGGACCATCTCCTCCGTTGTGCCCCAAGAGTACACTGGTTGACACCATTGTCATATCACACATTATGTTGTAATAAAAATTGTCTGCAATCTTCTTAAGGACAGAAACCATGACTATTTTGTATCCCTGCACCAAGTACAGAACTCAAGAGGTTGTTTTTGAGGCTTGCTTTCCTCTGAATCATATGTAATCCTCTTCATCATCTAACTGAGATTGTATTTCAGCTCAAGAAAAAGTTTTAAAAATTATGCTCTGGATCACACTTTCTGTAGTATCTCTGATATACATGTCATTTGCATATCAAATCCCCTTGATCTACTTCCTAGTCCTATCCAAGTCACTATCATATATTTATGAAGTCTCTCTGTGGGTTGACTTCAGCCATCACTTAAGTGCTAATGATTCCAAAATCCTTTTCTGTAGCCCCTACCACTGTCCGGAACTCCTGATTATTCCTGCACATCCTATCCCATTGCTTGCAATCATTTCTTGTCCTCATGGTACAGATATTCTGCTGCCTTGAGGCCTCCAACTCTCAAGACATGTCCTTTAGGATCGATGAGGACCGGGTACTCCCAAATCCCTCATTTGAGTATAATGTGTAGGTTGTCAGGGCAGAGCAAAGTGAGGGGGAGGTGAGGGCAGCATGGAAGGCAGTTCCAGGATGAGAGGTAGTTGTACCAGTTTCCCATTGCTGCTATAACCAATCACCACAAACTTAGAGGCTTCAAACAGCACAGACCTATTCTCTTGTAGTTCTGGAGGTCCAAAGTCTGAAATCAGTTTTACTGGGCTAAAGTGAAGGCGGCAGGGCTGGTTTCTTCTGGAGGCTCTGAGGGGAGAATTCATTTCCTGGCCTTTGTTAGCTTCTAGAGGCTGCTGGCATGCCCCAGCTCCTGGCTGCATCCTGCCAATCCTGCTTCTGTTGTCACAGTGCTTTCTCCCCTGACTCTGATGGCTCCTGACTCGGGAAAATTGTGATCACAGCGGGCGCTCTCAGATAATCTCTCCATCTCAAGATCCTTAACTTCATCACATCTGCAATGTCCCTTTTCTCCTACAAGGTAACATTGACAGATTCTGGGGACTAGGACATGGACATACTTGAGAGGCCATTATTCAGCCTACAACAGCGATCCTCGGTCAGGGTAGATCATGATCCTTGGTCAGGGTAGAAACACAAGCAAACTACTTTTAGCAAAAGGAGATCCAGAATATTTGATTTTTAGCAGGTATGGGTATATGTGCGTATGTGTGCATCGGGGAAGAAAAATTGTTGCTATCAATGCTATTTCTAGGTAATAGAAAACAAACAACGTGAAGGGGAAAACATTCTAAATTTTGTGTGTGTGTAAAAGTAACAAACTTTAGAGCCATTTATCTGAACTGCCTATAATTTATGCCTAAATACTTGACAGCAAAATAATATTCTCTAGCTAGCTAACTTGTTAGATTGTCATCATTTAAGTTTATTTTATTACAGTGTGCTCAGGAGTCTGTTCCCCACGTTAACAAAGCAGGGGGCTTTGTTCAGTGCTCAGTACCTCTTATGAGCTCTCCTTGTAATGGAGATATGAGGCAGCTGGGCTTAAGGACACTGAGCAAAGGAAGAAAAGAATGATTAGACCTTGCTTTTTTCTCTCCCTCTCTCTTGTATTCTTTTCTGTAAAGAAAGCTGTGGTTAAGGGACATAATTGGCTAAGGGGGGAAGAAAAGGAAAGAAAGTCCTTCATTTGCACAGCTTGCCTTGACCATATAAAAGACACACACCCTGAAGCAGAAGTGCTGCTGAACAGGCAGGGGGAATGGAAAGGGTTATTGGGAGATGGCTTAGTTTGGTTTCCCCTGGAAGCAGATTTTTAATAATGATGTGATTATTTTGGGGGACGTGCAGAAATGTCTCCCAGAGTTGTGTCTGGGGGTCAGGAGGTGGGTATTTATCTATCAGTTACCACTCACTATTGGCTGAGGACTGTCGTCAGGGGTTTACTCCTCTGCTGCCTGGCTGCATCTGTGGACTGAAAGTCCTTGTGGCAGGGGAGGGGCCTGGAGGCTGAAAGAACATGCCCCAGATACAACTGACAGAGCACTGTCAGCCCTAGAGAAGCCTGCACTCACCTCCATCTGCCTTCCAACTGCTGCTGAAAACAGAGGGGTAGGTGGGATGTAGCTTAGGGAGCTCAAAGTGAGGGCTACAGAAGAATCCCTTCTCTAATGGTAGGTAGTGTGGCACTGATGGGCTGTGATGGCCACCTGTTTCTGAAGGGAACGATAACAGGTGCTCCTAAGGGCCTGGGCTGTGAGTGAGACAGATATGGGGTCACACCCCATTTAATACATTTGCTCCCTAGCCAAGCCTCTGTTTTTCCATCTGTAAAATGAGAACGACAGCATCTCCTTTTTAGGACTGCTTTGTGAAATAAAAGAGATAATGTGTGTAGAGTGCTTTGCAGGGCCGCTGGGACAGAACTACACCCATACACGAGAGTAGTTGTGTTAAAAGGAAAATTAAAAAGACAGCAAAAGCAAACCAAACCAAACCCAAACCAAAACAAACAAAGAAAGGAAAAGAAACAGGAATAAAAAGGAAGGTGATTGACACTTGAGGCATCTGTTATAGGAAATACGTTGCATGTGTTCATATTTCCTTCTAAATGTCTGCAACTTTTTCAGGACTCAGGACATGGAGTCATGCACACATTTTACTTGAGTGTCCAGTTCAGGCTTCTTTCTGCTCCCCCAACTCTGTGTCCTTGGTATTGCTTTTGGTAGAATTTGTGGCATCAGGTACATAGTGTATCTGGTGTTGTTAACAGGGTTGTTTTAGGGCCACCAGCATGTCCTCACCAGCCTTGTGAAAAAGGCCAGACATTTGTTTGTTGGAGGAGTCTTGGTTTCTTGCTCAGATGAATGATAAGTGAACTGCCTCAGGTCATCAACCATGTTCTTTTATAAAGTCCAAATCACCATTTGGCAGCAAATGGCTTTTTCGCCCGGGGTGGATGTTTGCTTGTTCCCTGCTTCTTGGAACCCAGATAATGAGTACTTCATTCACTATAGGCTTGGTGACCCCAAGGCCCATAAAGAAAGTCAGTGGAGTGGTCCAGGCTGGCGGACATCAGGCTCAATGACACCAGGGACAGTGGTGCTGGTGACACAGCTTTCACCTCTGTTGATGTGGCACTGATAAGGAGCTTCTAGTTCAGAAAGCAGAATCGCTAGCAAACCCCTCCAAAAAAGGAATTGTATAAGCCTTGCCATAGAAACAAATAATAACTTACAGACTAGCAATGCCGTGACTTCCCTGGAATAGAAAAGGTCAAGGTAATGACCCAGGCACTTGATGTCCTGGCTGCAGAGGGACACACTCCCCCACAGCATTCACACACACACACTTCATGCTGGCAAAAGATTTGTTTGAATGCTGCTATCTGGATTGCTGTCTCTGGGAAGCATTTTAGAGCCAAGACCCCATACAATTCCGGTGGGATGAATGTTGCTTACTCATTCTGCTACAGTTTCCATTATGTGCGCTCTGTGTTGGTGGGTTGTGTGGAACAGGAGATGTGAGCTTTCCTAATTTATTAAACTGGGAGCACAGGCCCTCTCCTGCTTGCCATTTAGGGTGATGAGGGAGGAAGAGGACCCAGTGGTTAAGGAGCCGGAGGAGAGGAAAGCGCTGAGCCGGAGGTACTGTGAGCTCAGGAGCTCAAGGCACCCTGGCATTGAGCTCACATAGCCATGTTTTTGTAAAATTTTCAAAATAAAGCAGTTTTGCCTATGATTGGTTAAGACCATTGTCTCTTCCCATAGGACTTACCCTTACCCTCTGTCGCATTGATCAGCAGGGAGATGGCGTTGGAATAGCCAGAGGCATTTTGGGAATCAGGCTAAAGGGAAGCTGAATCAGGGATGCATTTTGTTTGGGTTTAATGAGATATATTTATGTAATTTACAGTCACTTCCATGTATACATGCATCTGGTAGTTAATAAAAATATGTTATTTTTCTGGATATTTGTGATACGAAGCTATTCTTTAGTTTTTAAAATTTATAATTTTGTAATTTTCTCATTTTAAAAAATACTCATATTTGTCTCTAATTTTGTAACCATAATTTTTATTTATTTTTATTTTTTATTTTTGTGATGGAGTCTCACTCTGTCACCCAGGCTGGAGTGCAGTGGTGTGATCTCGGCTCACTGCAACCTCCATCCCCCAGGCTCAAGTGATTCTCCTGCCTCAGCCTCTCAAGCAGCTGGGATTACAGGCACCTGTCACCACACTGGGCAGTGTGGTTGTATTTTTGTATTTTTAGTAGAGAAGGGGTTTTACCATGTTGGCCAGGCTGGTCTTGAACACCTGACCTCAAGTGATCTGCCCGCCTAGGCTTCCCAAAGTACTGGGATTACAAGACATAATTTGTATTTTTAATAAAGAAGTCTGTATTTGTATAAACTCAGACCCCACAAACCTGAATCTGCCCTCTCATCCCCAGGGAAATACCCGTCCCTCCCTCCCTCCCTTTGTTCCTCCTTCCCTCCCTCCCTCCTTCCCTTCCTTCCTTCCTCCCTCCCTCCTTCCCTCCCTGCCTCCCTTCCTCCTTCCCTCCCTCCCTGCCTCCTTCTCTCCCTTCCTTCCTCCCTTCCTTCCTTCTTTCCTTCCTTCCTTCCTTCCTTCCTCCCTCCCTTCCTTCCTTCCTCCCTTCCTTCCTTCCTTCCTCTCTTCCTTCCTTCTTTTCTTCCTTCCTCCCTCCCTCCCTTCCTGCCTCCCTCCCTCCCTCCTTCCTTCCCTCAGTTCCTCCTCCTCCTCCTCCTTCTTTTTCCCCTTCTTTAGGGGCTAGAACTTTGCAATATTCACCTGGGTTCTTGATTTCTTGCTCCTACTCACATTCTCATAGAATCGAGGGGAAAACATTTTATGTATATAATGGATTAAATAAGATTTTACGGAATGATTTGCCAGCCCGACTATCACATAATATGGGAATACCCATCAAAGAGTGTGTCCTGAGTTCTGAGCTGCCCACTTGAAAGGCCTTCTGGATAACACTGTCTCTACCTGATCTGGCCTCCCCGCACCATTCAGGCTCACCCCTCACCTCCCCTGACACCCTGCAAGCCTCCCTTTCAAGCCAGTCCTCCCAGTACAGTATATTTCACAGCGCAGAGTTTTTGTATCTAATACTGTTGACTCAGCTTCTCTTTATTCATCTTTCACTAAAAGTGCTAACAAATGCAAAATGCTAAATCATCATGTTTCTCAATCTAAAGAACAACTAGAGCATTAACGTTTAGGGAAAAGTTGCAAGAGGCAAGCATGCTGAAAGTCATAAGAAGTCCTGAAAATGAATAAACAGGAGATCAATAAAGAAAAAAAGAAAAACTCCTGAAAGTTATTGAAGAGAAAGGAAAAAAATAAAAAACAGAAAAAGTTAAAAAAAAAAAAAAAAAGTGTCCATAGCCTGAACCCATTTGGTTTAGAAGTGAGCAGGTATTTGCACTTCAAAGTACCTGAGGGCAGCATCATGGAATCTCTGATGTTTGTAATAGTTAATGTGTGGAGCTGGTATATAAAAGGCAGAAATTTGGAAAGATTATCATCCAAAGAGGTATATGTTTTAAAGGTTTCATTTTAACAGGATCTCCGTGGTCCAAGAGGCTTACTTCTGTAGCATATATTGTTTTTCGGTAATATTAGTCAAGTAAGATGGTATTGTACTAAATTAATGGAATTTGGGGAAGGTACAGCATAATAGTTAAGACTACATTTGGAGTGGGACAAGCCTGGCTATAAATCCTAGTTCTTCTACAGGGTTAGCTGTGGGAACTTTTCAAGCTTCATTTTCCTAGAAGATGAGCATCATAATCTCTATATCGCAGGATCGTTGAGAGATTGGACAATCTTAATTAGTTGTTAAGTTCTGTTAAGGACTCATGAAACAGTTGCTGTGTGAGGCTTTTTGCAAGATCATTTTTCAGTTAGTTCCTGGCTTGTCATTCAAATTGCAGTCCTGACAGATTTCCAATGTTGTAAGAGTTTAGCACTTCATCAATCATTTAGGCATTAAATAGACATGAAAATATTTGTTAAAATATTTTCTCCTCTGTTATTTTTAGGTTTTTAAAAAATATTTTTCCCTGAGAGTAATAGGAGTACAGGTTGCACTGAGAATAAAACCCACACTCCACCCAGGCCCTGACTTTGGCTTGGGTTGGGCTCTCCGCTGTGGTCAGAGCAGCTGAAGTCTGGGATTGGTTGCCCCACCAAAGCCACATGGAGCTAGGAGGACACTTCCACAAGGACAGGACACTGGGTAGACACAACTGCCTGGATTCCATAGACCCATTGTAAGGGGCTCCTGAGGACCTGCCCAGCAATCTTCTCTTGCCTGATTTTTCCACTTCTTGCCTCAGTGGGCCTCATCTCATGCCACTTTCTTGTGTACCCATGGCTCGGATGTTGAACCATGCCACACCCTTTCCCATCTCGGGGCCTTTGCACGGGCCATTCCCTCTGCTTAGACTGCCCTTCCTGACTCTTGGCGAGGTTGGCTCCTTCTTACCCTTCACTCCTCCACTTAGCAGATCCTTGCTCAGACACCTTCATCACACACAGATCCTTCTCCGCTACGCTGCATCTCAGGTCTGACTTCTCTGCCACAGCTCTCTGACAACAGTGCAGGCTTGTTGTATGGATATGTTTGTTTACTTGTATTCCGTCTGTCCCCTCATCTAGACCGTATGCTCCACCAGAGCAGGGACTTTGCTCTTCTGTTGGTGGGAACTCCTGGTGCCTGGCACAGAGCCTGACACATTCAGGCCCTCAGATGTTTTCTGAATGACTGATAATGAATGAATAATAAACTGGTGAAGAGGTAAAATGAGGTGGGAGGAGGCATGAGGGTGGGTGACAGAGGATGGCAAGGTGAGGATCATGCTAGTGGGTAAATAGACTTGTTGGGATCCGGTCCCAGGTGGGAAGTGACTGCAAACCAGCAATACTCAGAGTGAAGGAGGAAGCCACAGGAGAACAGGGCCAGTGTCTGTTAATTGAAGAGAGACTTTGGGGCCACTTGTTTCAGGCACCTGTTTTAGCTCTTCTCGATAGGACAGCGACTGTTCTAATTTCTTTGTATGGTATAGGAACAAAAAATAATAACCCATAACACAATTCAGAACGTGAGAAGAGCATTCCAGGAAAGTGGCCACAGAAACTAGCGCCACTTCCCTTAACTCCACTCATTCCCTAGGGAGACTCACCACCTCCTTATCCCTAACCCTAACCCTACCTGGCCATGACACAAGTGGCATTTCTAGTTGTTTATGACATGCTAACACTTGTGTTTCCCAGGAGTTCAGTGAGCCTAAGTGGGGAGAAGAGTGGCAGGAAGTTGTTAAGACTGTGGTCTTTGGAGCCAAGTGCTGGCTCTGCCACCTGATAGATTGTCAGCATGGACATATTATTTAACTTCTTTAAGTTGAGTTAAAGAAGTTAAGTTTTTAAACTTATTTAAAATGGAAATAGTCACTAATAGAGATGGTTCTGAAGATTAAATTGGATAATTCATGTAAAGAGCTTAGCTCAGTACCTGTGCATGGTTAGTGTCAAATAGAAATTTATTCCTGAGTCCTTCCAAGCCACAATTATCTTCTAATCAGCCCCTGTGGTTGTAGAAAGCTTAGCATGTAATCAACAGAAATAAACTGAGTCTACTGGAGCCAGAAAAGAAAAGTTTATTGGAGGGCTATTAATAGCTTAAAGAACTGAGGGAAGAGCTGACCAAACAGGCCTCGGGAAAGATGAGAACCAGGGGGACCGGGGGTGCCAGAAGCAGGAATTCATGAGCCATCTTTCCAAGGTCCTGCCGCTGCTGATGGCTCTGCTGCCAGTGCTCTTGTTCTTGTTGGCTGCAGATTTAAATGCCCGGGAGGGAGAATCAGAAGACTGCAGTGAGCTGGGGCTCTCCCCTGTGGTCAGAGGAGTTGAAGTCTGGGATTAGTTGCCCCGCCAAAGCCACATGGAGCTGGGCAAACAGTTCCACAAGGACAGGACACTGGGTAGACACAACTGCCTGGATTCCGTAGACCCATTGTAAGGGGCTCCTGAGGACCTGCCCAGTGAACATCTCTTGCCTGATTTTTCAGCTTCTTTCTTATCAACATTTAATTGCCTTTAATCATAGCCCAGCGTCATTTCCTCCTGTCTTTCCAATCAATCATTCCTTCTTTTGAATGACCTCTATAATGTTGATTCGCTCATACATTCATTTAGTCAAATGCTGTGTGAAGCTTCTTTTATAGGAACGTATTTATGGCATATTTATTGAATACCTGTTGGGTATGGGGTTCTGTTCTGGGGGCTGGTTTAGCTCAATGACCCAAAGAAATCCCATGCCCTCAAGGATATGTCATTGGCACCATTGCCACTTAATGTTGTATATCTATTTAGCATATAAATAATGTGACTGTGAGACAGACAGTCATAAGTAACTAACTAAATAAATATATAACCCTAAGTGGCAATGGTGCTAATGAGCCAAGTGCTAATGAGACGGGGAATGAGTGTAGAGTGTGAGGGGGTATTGCTCACATTGGTTATTCATGTTTATATGTGTGTATCCTTCAACTGATCACATTTTGTTACTTTATTCTTACTTGTCTGCCATAAGTGACTAGCTGGCTTCTGCCTTCTGGAGCAAGCACCTTAAAGTACCCTACCCCTGCCTCTTGGTGGATGCTGAATAAATGTTTGTTGAATGAATGGATAAATACACCCCTTATAGTCTGGCTATCAGGTGTCTGTATTTTTCTGCATGTGAAGCACCCAGCCACTCTTCCAAGGGGAGCATTGCAGGTGACGTGGACAGAAGGGAGAATTATGCCTGGGCTCTGCCCTCTTGGATACTCTGTAATGTTTTTGACTGGTTGATTGATTTAACCCTCATTTAGCCAATCTCTCTTCTCTGGAATGAGATTTGTTTCTTTGTGTTATTTATTTTTTTTCTTTTGTCATACATCCTTTCTGAATTTAAGACCAACTCTGAGATATAAATGAGGAAAATATTCATCCCTCACAACTGAATCACAGAATCGACATCGGAATGAATCACAGCATCTGAAGGAACCTCAGGAGAGTGGCAATAATGAGGGTCCTTTAAGGAAGCCTGAATCCTCTTAAATCTATGTTTAATGTCTATGCTTATGAAAATGGAAAGAACTAGATGAATCCTCATTTAAGGACTCAGTCTAAAAGTAGACAAGACAATGGAATGCTTTAAAATATTTTTTCGACATTTGTGTAAAATGGAGCAGTGTGGATTGCATGCTGTTCAGACATTGGCCTCCATCTTAGCAGGATCTCTGGCTTTTCACTGCAGGCCAATGAATGCAAGGCCATTGACACAGCTCTCTGGTCCCGATGGTAACTGTGTTTATAAATGGTCAGCTGTGTTGTGTGTATATTTAGTTTATGCTAAATGCCCCTGAGAGGATGAATATCATCTGCTTCCAGTTTAGTTATGATTTGGAGCATGGTAGATTTTTTCCAGATGAATGAATACTAAGCCTTTTCCACTTCCTGAGGAAAGTTAGGGTTGAATTCTGAACTGCAAATTGCCAAACTTGTTAAATCGAATGAAAACTAAATGTGAAGTGATGTTGACTCTATTTTCAAGCACTTGTCAGAATATACTGTACTGCTCAATGAAAATGCCATGTTTTGAGTGAAAGATTAGATACCAGTGCTGACAGACCAAAAACCATTTCATTCACCATTAGCATGAATGGATGATATGGCTGACTGATAACATGGTTAGAAATAATGGCTAAATGGTATTGGTGACTATATAGTATCCTTATATAATATTAGAACTTTTCAAAGCCATTTTTATCTAAATGTTCTCAGAGTTTCATATCTCTGAGGATGCAAGAATACACATGGTGGTAAAGATGGGAACAATAGACCCTGCTCAAATATTCTGTGTTACATATTCTATCTGAAACACAGGGAAAAATGGGATGCCAGTCAATACCTTTAATAATGCAAATAGAATCCCAGCACTAAATGTAAGAGAAAGAACTTATTTTTTAAAATGTAATTATGTACAAAGTCCCTTTAAAAAAACAATAGACTCTGGTTTTAAAAAAACCTTGAAATTAAACCAATATGTATAAAGTATTGTAACCATTATCACTGTTACAAAAGGATTCTCTCCAGGCTACTGAGAAAGCAAAGTTGGCCAGCTACATGTATTTGTTTATTCATAAGCCATACATTCCTTGATAGAGATCTTAAAGGAAAAGTTAGGACCAAGTTCGCATGGATGTCGGAACTGGAAGGGACTTGACAGCAGTTACACATCATTTTCTGTGTATAGAGAGCTAGTGACAGTGAGTGACTGCTCCAAGGTCACTTATCTGCCAATAAGTGGCCAAGGTGGGGTTAGACCCTAGACTTTCATTTCTGTGCTCTTTCTATCTTACCTCCTTGCCTCCCAGGAGTGAGATAGATTAGCAAGATAAATGTGTAGTTGTCTTAGTCTTTTCATGCTGCTGTAACAAAATACTCACAACTGGATAATTTATAAAGTACAGAAACTTATTTTTGTGGTTCTGGACTTCTGGGAAGTCCAAGATCAAGATGCCAGCAAATGTCTGGTGAGAGCTGCTGTCTGCCTCAACATGGCGCTTCTTCTTGTGTCCTCACTTGGTGAAAGAGACAAAAGGGCAAAAGGGCCAAATGCTGTGTGAGGCCCTCTTTTATAGGAGCCTTAATTCCATTCATGAGGGATGAGCCCTCATGATGTAATCATCCACGTAAAGCCCCACCTTTAATACTACAGTAGTCCCTCCTTGTCCATAGTTTCACTTTCCTAGGTACAGTACAACGAGATATTCTGAGAGAGAGAGAGAGAGAGAGAGAGAGAAATAGAGACCACATTCATGTGATTTTTAATACAATATAGTGTTACAGTTATTCTATTTTATTATTGGTTATGGTTAATCTCTTGCTGTGTATAATTTCTAAATTAAACCTTATCATAGGCATGTTTGTATGTATAGAAGAAAAACATAGTATATGTAGAAAACATAGTATGTATCAGATTCAGTACTATTTGAGGTTTTAGGCATCCCCTTGGGGTTCTTGGAATGTATATTTCTTGTGGATAATGGGGCACAACTGTATTGTACTGGAGATACTACATTTCAACACCAATTTTGTAAAGACACAAAAATTCAAGCCATGGCAGCAATCTGTAGAATTTTTTGTTTTGGCATATATATTTTAATGAAAGCAGCTATTATATGAAGAATGAAATACGTACTCTGTCGTTATTATCCTTGTGCTCCTACATGTTCCTGCTCTTTCAATCCCACCTTCACTATTTTCTCATTAATTGCTGAGAACAAAGAGGTAAGATAGGGTGTGTTTCAGTGTGCTTCTGTGAGCAGGTTAATGAAACGTGTCCAATAACGTAGAAAATAGAATTTTTCTTCTCTTGGTCTCACCCAGTTGTCTTACACATGACCTAGTAGCTTGGTATTTAATGGGCTGTCCATTCTGATGCTACAGAAATCTGTCAGGGTTCTCTCATAGGTCAGCACTAGTCACCGCTCATTTATTTATCTTGTCATTTAACCAAGCACTTTATTTTTTTTTTTTGCATGAAGCATCATCATTCTAGAGATACCATTTTTTTAAGTAAAATCTCAAAGTCTAAAATTGAGTTAATTATATTTTAAATCATAAAACACTTTAAATTCACTTTGACATGTTTTCAGATCTTAGAGGCTGAGGCAGGAGAATTGCTTGAATCCCGGAGGCAGAGGTTGCAGTGAGCTGAGATTGTGCCACTGCACTCCAGCCTGGGCAACAGAGGGAGATTCTTGTCTCAAAAAAAAAAAAAAAAAATGTACCTTTCAGGTTGTATTATGTTTGGGTGTCAAAAATATAACTTTGAGATGAAGGAATATACATAAAAATTATTTCACAGATTTTTTTTCAGTTAAAAAATCGTACTTGGAAAGATTACATTTTATTAAACCAAACATCTTCTATAGTATCTATATTATTAAAATATACAGGTTATTATGAGTAAGGAAAACATTAAGAATCTGTCTTAGATAAGAATTCTTAGATTGTTGGAGCTAGAAATAGAGTAATAGCTATAATCTGTGGAACATTCCAAGGTTCAACAACTTGCATGAAGTCCTTACCACTGACATATACCACTTCTAGTCTATGTTCAAAGGGACACCTTTATTAACTCTTTGGTAAAATCCTGATTTCTCATTTAACAGTATTCAATTCTCCATTAAGTGCTTAGATGAATATGAGTCTTTGGTGTATTGACCGAGGTGCGTTTGTAGTTATTGGTACATCACCAAATATACAGAAATTGGTTACATGTTTTCTAATGTTTTCCTAACATGTCAGTTGGAATAGCTTTTCTTCTTTGATTATTACAATTAATTTTTTAATAAAAAAGGAGGAATTTTAGAAATCCAAACAATTGCACATTTATTGATATTTTATTCCTAATAAAAGTGATACTTTGATATTTAAGAATTCAATAATATAATCTGAGATTTTTTAAAATATATATTTCTGAAGAGGGCTTTGGTCCTCTTAATAGCTTTGAAACTGCACTTGGCAGACTAATTAGATTGTCTAGACTGGCACTCTCAGAGGTACTTAACTGCACATTTTACGTCAGACACAAAATCTGAGAGACTCCTCCTTCCTTGTGCCCATTAGTAATGGGTTCCAATAGATCACACCCACTTCCTTGAAGCCTTCTCAATCAGACATGCTGAGTTAGTCCTTTCACAGGCAGTTCTTTTGATACCTTCCTTCCCTATGAATCTAACCAATATAATATTCCTACTTATTGACTCGTTTTATTGTAATTCCTATTGTCACATTACACGGACTGCGTCTGCTAGTTCCTTTTTTTCAACTTTTATTTTAGATTCAGTGGGTGTATGTACAGGTTTGTTACCTGGTATATTGCATGATGCTGAGGTTCGGGGTATCAATAATTCTGTCACTCAGGTACTGAACATAGTACCCAGTGGTTAGTCCTTCAACTCTTCCCCCATTTCTCCCTCTCTCCTCTAGTAGTCCCTGGTGTCTGTTGTTCCCATTTTTATGTCCATGTGTACCAATGTTTAGCTCACACTTATAAGTGAGAAGATGTGATATTTGGTTTTCTGCTCCTGTGTTAATTCACTTAGAATAATGGACTCCAGCTTTATCCATGTTGCTGCAACGAACATGCTTTCATTCTTTTTATGGCTGCATAGTATTCCATGGCATATATGTGCCACATATTTTTTAGTCTAATTCACCATTGATGGGCACCTAGTTTTGATTCCATGTCTTTGCTGTTGTGAATACTGTTGCGATGAATATGTGAGTTCATGTGTCTTTTTGTAGAATAATTTATTTTCTTTTGAATATATACTCAGTAATGGGATTGCTGGGTGAAATGGTAGTTCTGTTTTAAGAACTTTCTTAAAGTTTTTAATTCTTAAAGAATATTTCTTTAAGAAATCTCCAGACTGTTTTCTTTTTTTTTTTTTTTTTTCCTCTTGAGACAAGGTCTCACTCTTTCACTTGGGCTGGAGTGCAGTGGCACAGTCATGTCTCACTATAGCCTGGACCTCCTGGGCTCAAGTGATCTTCCCACTTCAGCCTCCCAAACAGTTGGGACTACAGACATGCACCACCACACTCAGCTGATTTTTGTATTTTTTGTAGAGGTGGAGTTTTGTCATCTTGTTCAGGCTGGTCTTGAACTCTTGGGCTCAAGTGATCCGTCCACTTTGGCCTCCCGAAGTGCTGGGGCTACAGGCATGAGCCACCATGCCCAGCCCCAAACTGCTTTTCTACAGGGGTTGAACTACTCTATACTCCCACCAACAGTGTGTAAGCATTCCTTTTTCTTTGTAGCCCCAAAAAGTTCATTAAAAAGTTTTTTTGACTTTTTAATAATAGCCATTCTGACTGGTGTGAGATGGTGTCTTGTGGTTTTGATTTGCATTTCTCTGATCATTGGTGATTTGAAACATGTTTGCATGTTTGTTGGCTGCTCGTAGTTTTCTTTTGGGATGCGTCTACATTTTTTTACTTTTTAAAAAATTTTTTTATTTTTTGCTTGCCTGCTGAGTTTAAGCTCCTTATGGATTCTGGATATTAGACCTTTGTTGGATGCATAGTTTGCAAATATTTTCTTCCATTCTGTAGATTGTCTGTTTACTCTGTTGATAGTTTCTTTTGCTCTGCAGAACCTCTTTAGTTTAGTTCTCATTTTATCAGTTTTTGTTTTTGTTGCAATTGCTTTTGAGGGCCTAGTCATAAATTCGTTTCCAAGGCTGATGTCCAGAATAGTGTTTTCTAGGTTTTCTTCTAGGATTCTTATAGTTTGAGGTCTTACATCTAAATCTTTCATCCATCTTGAGTTAATTTTTTTATATGACGAAAGGTAGGGGTTTAGTTTTATTCTTTTGCATGTGGCTAGCCAGCTATCCCAGCACCATTTTTTGAATAGGAAGTCCTTTCCGTGATGCTTATTTTTGTTGACTTTGTTGAAGATCAGATGGTTGTATGTGTGCAACTTTATTTTCTGTGTTCTCTATTCTGTTCCATTGGTCTATGTGTCTGTTTTTGCACCAGTACCATGCTGTTTTGGTGACTGTAGTCATATAGTATAGTTTGAAGTCAGATAACGTGATGCCTCCAGCTTTGTTCTTTTTGCTTAGAATTGCTTTGGCTATTTGGGTTCCTTTTTGGTTCTATATAAATTTTAGAATTATAGAATTTGGTTCTATATTAATTTCATTTCTTGTTCTGTGAAAAATGATGTTGATGGTTTGATACGAAGAGCATTGAATCTCTAGGTTGCTTTGGGTAATGTGGCCAATTTAACAACATTGATCCTTCTGATTCATGAGCATGGAATGTTTTAGCATTTGTTTGTGTCATCTCTGATATCTTTTGGCAATGTCTTGTAGTTTTCCTTGTAGAGATCTTTCACTTCCTTGGTTAGATATTTTCCTAGGTATTTGTGTGTGTGTGTGTGTGTGTGTGTGTGTGTGTGTGTGTGTGTACACGCATGTGTGTGGCTATTGTAAATGGGACTGTGTTCTTGATTTGGCCCTCAGCTTGAATATTGTTAGTGTATAGAAATGTGACTGATTTTTGTACATTGATTTTGTATCCTGAAACTTTACTGAAAAAGTTTATCAGTTGCAGGAGCCTCTGGACAGAGTCTTTAGGGTTTTCTAGGTATAGAATCATATTCTCTGTGAGGAGAGACAGTTTGATTTCTTCTTTTACTATTTGGATGCCTTTTAGTTCTTCCTCTCACCTGATTGCTCTGGCTAGGGCTTCCAGTATTATTAATAGACTGAATAGGAGTGGTGAGAGTGGGCAGACTTGTCTTTTTCCAGTTCTTAAGGGTAAGGCTTCTAGTTTTTGCCCCTTCAGTGTGATATTGGCTGTTGGTTTACCATAGATGGCTCTTAAATTTTGAGGTATGTTCTTTCGATGCCTAGTTTCTTGAGA
This sequence comes from Piliocolobus tephrosceles, assembly GCF_002776525.5. Taxonomy (NCBI): domain Eukaryota; kingdom Metazoa; phylum Chordata; class Mammalia; order Primates; family Cercopithecidae; genus Piliocolobus; species Piliocolobus tephrosceles. The sequence goes on along the minus strand of NC_045440.1, from coordinate 105,279,579 downwards.
GTTTTTTTCATGAAGAGGTGTTGGATTTTATCAAAAACTTTTTGTGTTTATCAAGATGATCATATGGTTTTTGCTTTTAATTATGTTTATGTGGTGAATCAAATTTATTGATTTGCATATGTTGAACAAACCTTGCACCCTAGGAATGAAGGCTACTTGATCATGGTGAATTAACTTTTTGCTATTGGATTTAGTTTGCTAGTATTTTGTTGAGAATTTTTGCTTCTGTGTTTATCAGAGGTATTAGCCGGTAGTTTTCTTTTTTTGTTGTTGTGTCTTTGCCCGGTTTTGGTATCAGAGTGATGCTGGCTTTGTAGAATGAGTTAGGGAGGAGTTCTTTCTCCTCGACTATTTGGAATAGTTTCAATAAAATTGGTACCAGCTCTTCTTTGTACATCTGGTCGAATTTGGCTGTGAATCCTTCTAGTCCTGAGGTTTTTTTGATTAACAGGGTTTGTTTTAAATTACTGCTTCAAGTTCAGAACTTGATGTTGGTCTGTTAAGGGTTTCAATTTCCTTCTAATCAGCCTTAGGAGGTTGTGTGTTTCCAGGAATTTACTCATTTTCTCTAAATTTTCTAGTTTGTATGCATAGAATTGTTCATAATAGTTTCTGAGGATCTTTTGTATTTCTGTGGGATTCATTGCAATATCACCTTTGTCATTTGTGACCGTGCTTATTTGTATCTTCTCTTTTTTTCTTCATTAATCTAGCTAATTGTCTATCAATCTTGTTTATCCTTTCAAAGAACCAACTTTTAGTTTTGTTGCTTCTTCATATGAATTTTTGGGTCTCAACTTTGTTCATTTCTGCTCTGATTTTATGTATTTTCTTCTGCTAGCTTTGGGGTTACTTTGCTCTTGTTTTTCTAGATCCTCTAGGTTTAATGTTAGACTGCTAATTTGAGATCTTTTTAAATTTTTGAGGTAGGCATTTAGTGCTATAACTTTCCTCTGCTTTTGCAGCATCCCAGTGATATTGGTATGTTGTATCTGTGCTTTCATTTATTTCAAAGAATTTCTTGATTTCTGCCTTAATTTTATTGTTTACTGAAAGCCACTCAGAAGCAAGTTGTTTAATTTTCTTGTAATTTTGCAATTTTGAGAGATCTTGGAGTTTATTTCTATTTTTATTGCACTATAGTCTGAGAGTATGGTTGGTATGATTTTGATATTTTTGAATTTATTGACACTTGCTTTACAGTTGAGCATGTGGTTAATCTTAGAGTATGTTTCATATGCAGGTGAGAAGAATATATATTCTATACTTGATGGATGGAGTATTCTGTAGATATCTGTTAGTTCTTATTGGTCAAGTGTCAAATTTAATTCCAGAAATTCTTTATTAGTTTTCCGCCTTGATGATTTGTCAATGGGGTATTAAAGCTCCCTACTATTATTGTGTGACTGTGTGAGTCTTTTTGTAGGTCTAGAAGTACTTGTTTTATGAATCTGGGTGCTCTGATGTTGGGAGCATATATATTTAGGATAGTTAAGTCTTCTTGTTTAATTGAACTTTTTATTATTATGTAATGCCCTTCTTTGTCCTTTTTCACTGTTGTTGGTTTAAAATCTGTTTTATCTGATAAAAGAACAGCAACTCCTGCTTTTTGTTTTGTTTTGTTTTCTGTTTGCATGGTAGATCTTTCTCTAACCCTTTACTTTGAGCCTATGGGTCTCTTGAAGACAGCAGACAATTGGGCCTCATTCTTTTATCCAACTTGCCATTCTGTGCCTTTTAAGTGCAAGCATTTAAACCATTTGCATTCAAGTAATAGTGATATGTAAGGTTTTGATCCTGTCATAAGTTGTTAGCTGGTTGCTTTGTAGTTTCTATTTTGTAGTTGTTTTATAGAGTCTGTGGGCTATGTACTTAACAGTGCTTTTGTGGTAGCAAGTATCATTCTTTTGTTTCCATGTTTAGAACTCCCTTAAGGATCTCTCATAAGGCTGATCTAGTGGTAATGAATTCCCTTAGCACTTGCTTGTCTGGAAAATATTTTGTTTAAATATTTTATTTAATATTTTATTTAAATATTTTATTTATTTAACCTTCCTTTATGAAGCTTAATTTGGTGGGATAATTCTTTTTTGGATATCCCTAAACTTTGATATATCTAGAAGGCAGCTCATCTGGTGCTTGCTCTGAACTGAAAACGGAGGCCCACATTCTTGAGTATTCCTTCACTTAACTCTCATATCCTCTTCCAAGGAGTTATAAATATTAACAGGAAGTCCATTCCAGGTTCCCCATTGTTTCAGTCTCTGCTTTCTTTTCTCAGGGAGTCCATTTTGCTGAACCTCACATCCACCCCAACCTGCACTCTCTTTTCCAAAACACATTATTAACAAGTAATAAACCATGTCATGGGACATCGGTCTCCCAGTGTTCTGCCATTAAAATAGGTGGGATAATGACCTCAGGACAAAGATCTCTTAAAGATATTTGCATTCACCATTATTGTTTTGCATGTTTTCTTTCAGATTATCTCAACTTTGGTCTCCTGGGACCACTCATTGGTGACAGTCAGAAAGTAAGTGTACATTTAAAATTTTCTTCTTAGCTATAAATAGAAATCTCAGTTTTGTTCAGTGGTTTTCACAAGAGACTATTCTGTTCAAATGTTTTATCAAGAATAGTAGCATAATGAATGGGAGTTTCATATATATAAAAGATACTAAAGACCCTTTAAAAAATGTATGGAAATGATAAATAAATAGAAACAAAGTAAATAAGGTGCTGCCTGCCTATCACCTTTGAATATTACTTATAGCATAATAAAGTATATTTGCAGCCACTGAGTGGAGTAGTTTTTACATAACATCTTCATCGCAGGCAGCTGCCAGAGTCTCCTCAAGGGGCACATTACAATAGCCTCCTCCTTCATGTTAAATTGGGTCATATTCCAAGAGGTATCTCAAATGGCATTAAGCACCAATTAACAGATATCAGATAGTCTGTCACCTAGTGGGAACATAACAGATTTGTATTAGAGAATGAACGTGTGGGTGAATTAATTCATCAATTTGTGTGACAGCTCTGCAAAGTCCTCACCACTGCGAGGCAATGTAGGAGTTAGCTCCAAATCTAACTCCAATGTGGTTAGCTCCAAATCTGGATCCAGATACTTGAGTTCAGTTTCGGCTCTGTCGGTTACTATCTGGGTGACTATGGAACATATCCAGATGTCTCTGTTTCTTGGTTTTTTCGTCCACAAAATGGGACTAATACCACCTATCTTGTTGTTAGGAGGTTATTACAAGGATTAAATGAGTTAATATTTTCAAAGTGCTTAAAACAGTGCCTGGCACATGGTAATCACTGCAAAAATGTTTGTCAAATACGTTAAAATAAATTAAGAATGTAGGGACATTCCAAGATTCCATATTTAGAGATTGAAAAACTCGTTTGGTCTGGAAGCAAACAATACATACCTATTTCCCATACCTTGGTTTCTAATACTATTTTCCGATGAAATGAACCAGGGTTCCTTGGAGAAATGGCTGATTTAAGACTGTGACAGAAAATATAGAAGATGAGCCTGGAGCATCTTGTAGTGCTATAAAGTAAAGGAGTGCACAAAATAAAAATCCACAATGATGATTGTATGTGAAAAGAATACAGGACCCAATCGAAAGTACTTTCAATGTCCAAAGATGGAAAATTCAAGCAAAGAAAGTTAGAATTAGGATATCACTTAAAGTACAAAATACATATCTATACTGATGTAAATACATGATTGAATAAATAAATGAAGATAATGTGGAAGAATTCCAAATAATGTATGTAAGATACTCTGCCTTTCAGGGGGTAAAGCATAACCCTCCCTGGGGGCTGCACAGAATGACTTTCTTTCAAAGAGTATAGTAAAGAAAGGGAGGGGGAAAAGTAACTTCACAATGGAGAAACCCGAGCAAACGCTATCTCAAGCCAGATGATGAAGGTTAACATCAGCAGTGGCAGGTCACACTGGTAGTAGGTACCCTTGACATGGTGTGATGAGAAGAGCACTTTGCCTTAGTGATCTTCCTCTCCAAAATACTTGATCTAAGTCTAATCATGAGAAAAGCATAAGACAAATTCTAATAGAGTGACATGCTACAAAATATCTGACCAGTACCCCTCAAAGCTGTGAAGGTCATCAGAAACAACTGAAGTCTGAGAGATAGTCACAATCAAGAGAAGCCTAAGGAGAGATGATGACTCAATATAATGTGGGATCCTGGACCAAAAACAGGACATTAGGTAAAAACTAAGAAAGTTTGACTGAAGTATGGAGTTTAGTTAGCAATAATGTATCAACATTGGTTCATTAAATGTGATAAATGTACCATGCTAACGTAAGATGTTAATATTTGGGAAAACTGAGTATGGGGTATACAAGAACTTTCTGTATTATCTTTATAATTCTGTAAATCTAAAACTGTTTGAAAATAAAACATTTATTTTAAAAAACAGTTAAGTAGGCCAGGCACAGTGGCTCACGCCTGTAATCCCAGCACTTTGGGAGGCCGAGGCAGGTGGATCACGTGAGGTTGGGAGTTCGAGACCAGCCTGACCAACATGGAGAAGCCCCATCTCTACTAAAAATACAAAATTAGCTGGGCATGGTGGCGCATGCCTGTAATTCCAGTTACTCAGGAGGCTAAGGCAGGAGAATTGCTTGAATCCAGGAGGCGGAGGTTGTGGTGAACTGAGATCACACCATTGCACTCCAGCTTGGGCAACAAGAGCGAAACTCTGTCTCAAAACAAAACAAAACAAAACAGTTAAGTAGACACACCAAAACCAAAACCAACAAAAATGAAAACAAACAAAAAAACTGGTTTAGGGGTATACCTTCCAATTTTTAAGTACCAAAATAAAGTATTTTGATATTTTGAAAAATGTTGAATCCAATTCATTTGTGTTTCAAGACTCACTGATGGAGAATGATATTCTGCATTCAAGTTTTGAATTGAATAAAGGTATACACACGTATAAAGCATTCTGCTATATTTCTGTTATCCTCAACAGCAGGAAGAAAGTAATAATTGGCAAAACAGAGCTTGTTTTCAAGAATGGCTGTTATTTGAGTGCAAAGTGGATTATGACATGTGTTGGTTGTATATTGCTACATAACAAATTGCCACAAATATAGTGACGTAAAACAATGTGTATTTGTTGTGCTCCATCTTCTTGGATCAGGAGTCTAAGTACAGCTTGGGCCTCTGCTTAGGGTCTTGGAAAGGTGTCATCAAGGTCTTGACTGTGCTGTGTTCTTGTCTGGAGCTTGGGTTTTTTTCTTCTAAGCTCACGTAGCTGTTGGCAGAATCCAGCTGAGATTGTAGGACTGAGGTTCCCACTTTATTTCTGGCAGTCACCTGGGTCACTCTCATGTCCTAGGAATCGCCCACAGCTTCTTCCCACTTGGCATCTCACAGGCTTGTCACAACATGACAGCTTATGCCTTCAGCCTCTGCAGGAGAAGGAACTCCCATTGCAGCCTGCTAAGACATCAAGGCAGTGAAATATTCAATGAAAGCATTGACTATGGCGTATTCCATTTGCTAAAAAGCAAGTCACAGGTTGTGCCTCCACTCTGTGGGAGGGGATTACATAAGACATGACTCAGTGGGGATCACCTGAGGGTGTGTCCACTACAGTATGAGAGTTACAAAACAGATGCATGCGGCTGGGCGTTGGAATTCCACCACAGGTGAGCAAACTAAAGGAGAGGCAAATCAGAAATGCTTGCTTCTTGCTTTCAAGCAAACTATAGCTCGAGGTAAATAAATAGATTTCACCTCTTCTCCCCAACAGAGTTGTTAAAAAATACTTCTAAATACTTCTCAAAGTTATCAAGTGAGAATTAGGATTATCTGAAGATGAAGGAGTCGGAGAAAAAGATTTGGAGACAGCTCATAAATACATCATCATTTCCCTGACTAATACTTTCTCTTTTTTAGTGAGGAAATTTGCACAAAAATATGTTCTCAACTCCATAGCAACAATGTCTATGCACCTTAATAACTCATTTTATGAAAGTTCAAATAACATGATCTCATTTTCAACTTTTCATGACTTAATTTTTTTATTTTTGAGACTGTTTAGTTTTTTTAATGCTTATATTTTTAAATTCTGCCTGCCAATAATTAATACAATGATACTGTTTAGTTTTTTTAATATTTTACATGATGTTTGTAAATTGCATATTTTAAATGTATTCAATAATTATTTTCACTAGTTTCTTTCTTTTTTTGAGACGGAATCTCGCTCTGTTGCCCAGGCTGGAGTGCAGTGGCACGATCTCGGCTCATTGCAAGCTCTGCCTCCCGAGTTCACACCATTCTCCTGCCTCAGCCTCCCGTGTAGCTGGCACTACAGGCGCCCGCCACCGCACCTGGCTAATTTTTTGTATTTTTTAGTAGAGACAGGGTTTCACCGTTTTAGCCAGGATGGTCTCGATCTCCTGACCTCGTGATCCGCCCGCCTCGGCCTCCCAAAGTGCTGGTATTACAGGTGTGAGCCACCGTGCCCAGCCCTACTAGTTTCTTTTTATGAGTTCTGAATCCTTTTCTTATAAAATATGAATTACAAAAATACTGGCATGGCCATTTGGCTCCAGCATTGTAATCACCACCCAGATTTTTAGGACCTCAAAAATATTTATTTTTCCTGATTGTTCTTTAGAACACTAAACTGTCTCAGAAATCCTTCTATTTAGGTATCTGAAGTGCAAGTGTCTGCTTGCATCTGGAAATAAAGCACAAGAACCCTTATTAGACCTTGTGTCTAATTGTGGGTTTGGATCATGTCATCCCTGTGTCTATGAATATCCAGAGAGGTTACTACAAACCTCTTAGGGGACGGAGGCAGAAACCTTTGCTATTTTGTCTCAGATATGCAGCCACCATGAAGAAAGCAGGTAACCTGTGGAAACGCAGCCAAGATGAAATGAAAAGGAAATATATATTCAATCATTTAATTAATAAACTCACAAGAGGGGCTAGGTGCCATGGCTCATACCTGTAATCCCAGCACTTTGGGAGGCCGAGGTGGCGGATCACTTGTGGTCAGGAATTCGAGACCAGCCTGGCCAACATGGCAAAACCCCGTCTCTACTGAAAATACAAAAATTAGCCAGGCATGGTGGCGTATGCCTGTAGTCCCAGGTACTAGGGAGCCTGAAGTTGAAGGATCACTTGAACCTAGGAGGCAGAGGTTGCAGTGAGCCGAGATCGTGCCATTGTACTCCAACCTGGGCGACAGAGTCAGACTCTCTCTCAAAAAAATAAAACAGAAAAAAAAAAAATTCACAAGAGGAAGGATTTCTTGTGGCCTCCTTCTCCCCTTCTCTCTTTTTTTTTTTTTTTTCAAGTCTCTACATGCCTGTATTTTTCTTTTTTCTACTCGTTCACAATAAGCCTGAGGTTGTAGCTATTGGTTCCTCTTATGCCAAGGGGTACAAAGGATTGTTATTCAGCATTGTGAGAACATGATCACCTGTAGCTATTGGTAAAATAACTCATTTAGCACATAAAGGTCAGAGCTTACCTGCTTCCTTCTTTCCTCCCTGGGGTTGTTTTCTTTGTATGAATTAAATAAAGGGGTCTTTTTTGAAAATAGGAAGTAGATTAGAGTAAATAGAAGTAACCTTTCCTGTTTGTGAAGGAGGCATTCAGTGAAAGCTCAGAGCAAGTGCATTTATCTTTAGTTGGAAGGTCACAGAGCGAAATGATTCTTGATCAGGGCTAAATTCATGGAAAGTCTTAGGATTTCTCAAGGTCATTGGCCTGTAGTGGTCATCAAAGCTCTTTCTCATGGTTTTAACTGAGCTTCACCAGGGATTTAGGTTTGCTTAGTGGTTTTATCAGGTATATTTGCCATGTATCTTAATATATAAATCTGGTACACGCACCTTTTACCAAAATTCTGGGTCTATTTATTATGTGAATAGAACAACCACTAGATCTTTTTGTCAAAAGAGCTGGGTTTATTTTGAAGTAATGCATTTTATAAATAGTATCTTTGTACATTATATCTGTCTTTCCATTTTGTTTCTAGACCATCCTAGCATCCTTTCTGTATTACAGTGATTAAATCCACATTGGACTTCCTTGTTAGGGAGTGCCTAGGTAGCACGTGGCTGTGGCAATCTGGGAAGACAGACATTCACCAACTCATTTGTTATTTCTCTTTATTTGGTGCTATTCTTGGGGCCCTGTGTCCCCGAAATTACCTCCTCTCATTCTGAGCTCTCCTTTCCTGGGATTTCCTATTACATATGTATTCTGTATTTGGTCATCCCTGTCTTATTTCCCCATTGTTTGCTATTGATACTTTTTCTCGCCAGACACTGTAAGCTCTTGGAGGGCAAGGTCCTGCCTTCTTGTCTTTTATGCCATCACAGTACTTGGTGACCTCAGCACTCGATGCCCACCTGCCACCATCCCTCATACCTCCTCCTCTCACATCGGATCAAAACACTGTTTCCTCAAGTCAAGTAAAAACTTACATACCTTCCATTTGCCCTGCCCTGTGCTCAGGGCCACAGAGGTGGGGCCAGCCAAGCAAAACTTCCACACCTGTCCTAGAACCTCCCATCCTCTTCTCAGGACCACTTTTCCCATCTCAGAGGCCCTAGGCTCCTTTCTGGGCATTTCTCCTGTGTCTCATTCTCTGACATCTTTATTCTCACTGACGTCTCAGTATAGGATTGCCCCATCCTAGGGCAATCATGTTCTCAGAGAGTGATCCTGAAGACTAGAAAGACTTCAGGCCCAAAATAATGCCCTCCCAATGGTGAAATTCTAGGCACCATGATAGGCAATGGTGGAGACATGATTAACCCATCCTTGTCCAGCCTCCCTTAAATCACATCACATAGGTAGATGCATACTTTGCTTGCTATGGGTCTACCCTGTCTAGGAACTATTAAAAGACAGAAATGTCGATCTCTGTTCTTAAGATGTAAATAACCTAGCAGGGGCATTACACTAAACATGCCTATAGAGAAAGATGAATGTACTGTTTAAGAGGTGTTCTAATCACATAATCCTGGGTTCTTGCCTCAGTTTCTCTATACTAGCTGTTTAACCTTGGGCAAGTTTCTGAAAATTTCAGAGGCTCATTTTCTTTATCAGTAACACTGGGATAACAAAGCCTGTTCTGAGGTGGTTATGAAAATTCAATGAGATAATTATATGAGATAGTATATGAGATAATTATATGCAATTCTTGGTACATAGTAAGTAGCATGACACTTGTGCCATCAATAAGCTTGAGCAAGGCAGTGTGGAAGTCAGGCTGAGAACAGGAGTATGGAGCAAGGCAGTGATGAAGGTGCAGGAGGCTGGAGGGCTTCACAGGAGGACATTTCTTTGGTTCATGGGAAGCACTGAGTGTTGTCCAGTATCTGTGCCTGCACAGGGTGGATACTTCATCCTTTGATCAGTTCTTGGAAGCAACCTGCTGAGGAGTGCTGAAAAGTATGAGTGGAACCTGTCAAAAGACAAAATGACAATAAATTTAGTTGAAAAATTGAATTGGCTTTTATTTGTGATTTTTAGACTCAGGCACCATCTCATTCTATAAAATAGAATGGGTGCTCTGATGGGCTCAACAGGAGGGGGCTTATAGGCAGTAAAAGGCTGAAGAAAGCAGAAACAGGGAACAAAAAGCAGACCAGTCATTTCAAAGACCACCTTGAAAAAGATCACTTTCCTTATAGAGTTAAAACAGAGGAGACTTCTTTATTATGCTGGCTCAGGTAAACTGGGCCTCTTCTGATTGGTTGCTATGAATCTCTTGATTTTTGGAAAACTGGCCCATTTCAAAGTTCAGTTTGATGATGTGGCACTTAGCACAAGTGACTCCATTTTGATTTGGTGTGGTCTGTTGGGGCCTAGTGCAGGAGCCTAATCCAAAATAATGACCTTCTTTAAATTTTTGTTTAATAAACCCATGCACATTATCACTCTCCAGCTCGAGGGATAAAGGTAGCTTCCTTCCTTATTGTAGCTGTTTATTTCTAAGTCTGTCTCCTCCGTTGGACTATGTGGTCCTCCAAGCAGGGATCTGACAGTTCATTCCTGTTATCTTCAGGTCATGAGTATGAGCACATCCTCAGTGCTTAATAATTGGTAGAATTATTGAAAGGGTAGAAGATGCAGGAGTTTTATTGCATGAAATCTTCTAACAACACCAGTGATCATATGATGCATTTACTAAGACTTAGTACAAGGATGTGAACATATTTTTACTGCAGGCAAGAACATGGTTCCGTGAAATGAAAGATGGAAATATTGTGGTTTGTGGTTCTCCAAAACAACATTGTTTGTGGGGTCAGAGGAAGAAAAAAATATGTGACTTAGGAAAGTTGCAACAGTCTTGAAAATGCTGGGTTTGCTGCTTGTTGAGAAAAAAACCAAACAACACCCTCCCCTCAAAACTCCCAAACACATAAAACTGGAAGAAGAGCCTGTGTAAAATCAAGCCGGATGCCAAAAGGGACGGGTTGGCAGATTGGAATGGATCATTGCGAATTCCTGCAGCCACCTGGCATGTGATTTAACACTTCTCTGAGCTTTTGTTTTTCCATGCTATTCGGGGCTGAATTTATTCCTATCTTATTGTCCTTGTCAAAAGCAACGATTTCTTAAAAGGCTGTATATTTTCTTTCCATTCTTGTTTACACCTTGCTGTCCTGCTGTTTACAAGATTGGTCTCTCACACTCTGCCTGGGGTGTTTTCTGTTCTTGTGTAGTTAAAATTGCCAGAGGAGTTTTTTGAGCTGCTCTATTTTAAAGAATGGGGGAGCCCTGCTGCCTTGTGGAATCCCAACATGGCATGGCATCTCCCCAATAAAAGAGGCCCATAGCTATTATGAACTTGTGACCAACTGTGAAACTTTGAACATTCAAGTATCTTAAATGCTTGAAAGTGCCTGCTGTGCATCTTGTTACAGAGATATAATACCAGACGTGCTTCTCACATGGGCTGATGACTCCTTGGAAGTTGCCTGGAGAAGCATGAAATGTAATTTCTTTCCAAAGTGGAGCACTTGCCATCTTCTCCCTAGCACTGGGTTGGAAATAATGTTGTATTGCCTCCTGTCCTGTCCCCTCTGCGGGCTGTAGTAATTAAATGAAATGATGGATACAAAGTCCTTTAGCATGGTGCTTCTAGGCACTTAGTAGGAGTTAAATAAAATATACTAAGTGCCACTAGGCACTTAGTAGGAATTTTAAAAATTATTTAATAAAATATTTAATAAAATAATACAATTTATTAAATTATTTAATAAAATAAAATAATAAAATTTAATAAAACTCATATTTTATTGTCTCTCTTTAACATATTATGTCTCTCTGTAACGTATCCTTTAAGAAGTGGCTCTAGAGAGTATGGCACAAGAGTTTCTACATGTTTCAAATTTACCTGCATATGGAGTGGATCCTAATAAGTGAAAATGGCATCAAAGTAGCCAAGAGGAAAGATCTAGTAAAAGGTAACATTAAACAGCTGCCTATAATTCTCCTAAATGGGCATAGATGTTGATGATGATGATGAGGTTGTTGCAGGGCTGATACTAGAGAGGGTGAGTAGGACATTTACTTTTGTGCAAAATTAGAAGGTGCCAAAAACTCCATAATCAAAATAAATAGCACTTAGCGCAATGTTTTTAAAAAATTGAATGCAAAGCATCCATGATGGACAAAAGATCAATGTTTTAAATAAAGATAGGATCAATAATCGTGCTGTGCAGAGTCACATTGGAACCCAGGGCAAAAGAAGAAATCAGTAATAGCGATCCTGTCTTAATTTAAAATGTTGATATTTTATTCATCATGAATGTCTTCATTTATTTTGATTTTCTTTAAAACATTGCATTAAAATGTTACTTATGCAGATTTATGCTTTTGTGGCACCACCTTAAATCTTGCACCTAAAAGCGGACTGCTCACCTATCTGGCCTCTTCATGCCCTTGCCCTGGGGTGATGTCCACTAGGCAAGGAGGAAAGTCCCAAAGCGGCCTTCAAATATCCACTCCTTATTTTCTCTTGACCAACTCTGTAGTCCTGAGTTTAGTTTAACTATAATCTCATGAAAAGTCTACACCAACTGAAATTCTGATGTTTTTCCCAATCAAGTGACTGCAATGAAAGGTATAGTTTGGAGGGAGAACTAAGTAAATCATTCATCAGAAGCTTGGTTTAGGCTGGGGTCAGCAAACAGTGGCTGGCATCCTGGCTGGTTGCTTTGCAGGTAAAGTTTTATAGGCACACAGGCCCACTCATTTGTTTTTGTGTCAACCATGGCCATTTCTGTGCTTCAATGGCAGAGTTGAGTCATTGCAACCAGAGACCGTATGGTATGCAAAGCCAAAAATATTTACCATGTGGCCTATTGCAGAAAGAGGTTGCAGGCTTCTGATTTAGGTTATTAAAGCACCCAGGTGTTCTTGGATCAGAATGTGGTTTTGGCAGTGATTTAGAACTTCCAGTTGTTTAGAGATTATATATCAGAAAATTCAAGGATATTTACAAAGAATTATCTGTAAGAAGTGAGGGAAATGGGGGAAGGATTAGAGTTCAAAAAGTAAATTGAGAGAAGCAGCAGGTGTGGTCTGTGTCTGTCTCTGCCCTGTGGAGTTCCATCAGGGCCCAGCTGTGATTTGACATCATAGAGATATTAGATACTTACATGAACTTGACATCACCCATAATTGATGGTAAGCAAACAATGAGTTTGTGAAAAACTGCCTTCATTTGCATAAATGAATCACATAAATGATTCATGGATTTAATTACTTCATTCTGTTAATGTGGTCAATTTCAAATTGACTTACTTCACTAATTCAGCAAGCATTATGGAGCATCTATTTATGCAGAAACCGTATGAGTCTCCTTCAAAGTAGTCTGCATCTAAGTCTGAGTGTCAGCAAATAGAGATAGGGAGGCCCTGGAATCATATTCTGATGCTCCCTGAATTTGGGGTGCATAGAGGAGACCACAGGGAGAGAAGAAGAGAAAAAAGGCTCATTGAAGGTTCTGGATCCTGGCTAGGGAGTTTCAACTTTAACCAGTAGCCAGTCAGAAGATTCCTTGATCAAGGAAGTGGCATGGCCACATCTGCACTTTAATTAGGATGTTAATTGAGTGGTGGTGCGTGGAGGGGTAGAGGGTGGTTATAAGTAGAAGTTGGGGGACTAGTCAGAAGGCAATGTAAACAGTGTGGGATGGTTTGTAGACTTACAGAAATGACAGAGACCTCAAGTCAGTGGCATCCATGGAAATGGAAGGAAAGATACATCTGAGAGAATGTTGGTTAGGGTAAAACCAATAAGTGCTCAGCCACTTGCTGAGGTCGGCCTCCTGAATTTGGAGTTGAAGTGATTGGGAGGCTGGAGAAGGGAAGAAATAAAGAGTCCAGATAGAAAAGCAAGTGGAGGAGTCAAAAAATACCCCCGGGGAAAAGAGAAGAGACGAGAAGAGAGAGAGAGAGAGAGAAAGAGAGAAGTGGAGAGGAGAGAGATCGGTGCTAGAGATAAAGATTGGGGAATTATCTGAGAAAAGATAATTGTAGAAGCCATGGGCATAGAAAACATCAACAAGGGAAGAAGTTAGAGAATGGAGACGAGCTCTGAAGAAACAACTATGGTAGGATTGTCAGATTAAAAACTAGGGAGCTCAGTTAGCATTAACACTGAATTTCAGATCAACAAAGAATAAAGTTCTAGTGTAAGAATGTTCCATGCAATATAAAAATTATTCATTATTGATCTGAAATTTAAATTTAATTGGGCTTTCTATGTCTTTTTTTTGCTAAATGTGGTGACCTTTAACTGTGGGGATTACTCTTATTCATGGAATGAGCAAAACAGGAGGAAACTGGAAGAGTCTAGGAATGGACAGATAGGTCGCAGGAGCACCAGGATGTTGCACTATCACACAATCAAAGGGCAGAGTGGGTTTCAGAAGGGTAGAACAGAAAGCTCAAAGCTGTTGCGTTTGGCAACCTGGGAATCAGTAGGGACCTTGCAGGAAGCAGAGAGAGGTCTGGCTGCAATAGGTTGAGTAAATATAGGAAGAATGATGAAAATAATCAGTTAGATCCTTCTTTTGGGATGCATGATGGAGAAGAGGAGAGAGATAGAATTGTAAAGGGTAATAAAATAGAAGGAAGGCTTGCAGAATCACAGAGGCCAAGGCTGTTTTCCAGCTTTGGGGAAGGAGCCCAGAGAGGTGTTATCCTGAAGATGTAAGAAGGCTGGTGGTGAAGGGATGGAGTGAGATGTGGATGATGCTGGAGGGGAGAGCAGGATATAAACGGAGGGATTAACCTTTCCATGAAGGATGCTCCCTCTTCGTTGGAGTCATGAAGGAAGGAAGGGGGGAGATGGGAAAAGATGTGGTGATTTCGAAAGTAGGGAAGGAAGGCCTTTTGTTTCTTTTTGCTGTCAGACTGTGCTAGAGAGTGCATGATATGAAGGAGGGATTAGGGGAGCGGAGGGGGGTGGAAACTCAGGCTCAAAATACTCCTTTGCTGATTGCACAGGATAGATATGATGAGCAGCTCAAAGGTGCTTATAATTCATCCAACTGGGAGCAATTTATTTCCCTCATTTTGTGTCTTCTTCCAGCTCCAGAGATCCCCATCGATTCACAGCATAGCTGAATTACTCACCAGGGAAGGGAAAATAACAGAAACAGAATTGAACAGGCTTACTGTCCTTCATTTTATTCAGCCAGGAGACCCTGGCCTTAAAAGGATCAAGGCCATTTTATGCTCATCCCTAGTCCTACAGGAGCGCAACAGTGGGCATTTTGGGGAATGTGTGGGATTCCTAGTCTGGAGTCTGTGTCTGCAGATTGTGTCATGTGGGGTTAATGGCTCTGCCATGTCACACCCAGCATACAAGGGACTCACAGATATACAGGAGACACACAGTAACCCCAGTCACCCTTCTGTCTTTTAGAAGCTGAGATCAAAAGGCAGCCAGGCTATCATGCAAATGGGAGAGGATGAGACTGAGGAACAAAACAGCCTGCAATCTCTTAGCCACTTTTCCTCTCTGCTGGTAAGAGCAAGGATACTTTTGTGGCACAGGGAGGAGTCATTTGCAGAGCTAAGGAAGCCTGGGGAGGCTGAGAGAGAGGTGTTTCAGGGAGGAGGTGGAGGAGTGCTGTCTACCCAGGGAAAGTCTTCAGTAGCTCCATCTCCAGAGAACAGCAACATTTCCAACTTCTCTACAGTCCTCATTCTCTCCCTCGCTCTCGCCCCAACACAAAAGCACAAATGAAATTCCTAAACATAGCCTGGGTGTGATGGCTCACTCCTGTAATTCCAGCACGTTGAGAGGCCGAGGTGGGTGGATCACGAGATCAAGACATCGAGACCATCGTGGCCAACATGGTGAAACCCCGTCTCTACTAAAAATACAAAAATTAGCTGGGCGTGGTGGCATATGCTTGTAGTCCCAGCTACGCGGGAGGCTGAGGCAGGAGAATCACTTGAACCCGAGAGGCAGAGGTTGCAGTGAGCCGAGATCATGCCACTGCACTCCAGCCTGGTGACAGAATGAGACTCCATTGAAAAAAAAAAATTCCTAAAAGTAAACCACTGCGGTGTAGTTATTTTTAGTATTTGCTGTTAGTATTTACCAAGCCTTTCAGTGTTGATTTGTCTGCCCACTCATTTCTTTTCCTGCCTCCACGTGCTGGGCTTGGGATGGAAGGAGCACACGTAAGAAGAGCTGGTGACCTCACAGAAATATGTCCTGGAGAGTAGAGGCTGTAGGCCTTTAAAATCGATCTTCTCCACCCCTGCCTTGCAGAGAAGAAAGAAAGGTCTTCACCCTGTTAGCCTTGGAGAGCAACGCAGTTGTTGGTGAAAGTGAAACCATTAGAATGCCTAGGCGGTGTGTAGTTAGGTTCAGGGCCCCGGTCGAAGAGCTGGGTCAGGGAATCCACACATGTGCACAATGTCATAACGCAAGCAAAAATGGGTCAGAGGCCAGGTAAGCAAGCAGAAAGCAGAAATTAGGAGGAAGCACATGCTGGGGGAGAGAAAAGTATAAAAAGCCATGGAATCAGTCAGAGATTTGAGGGAGCTGAAGGTTGAGACTAAGATGAGTAGGGCTGTCTTTGAAAAGGCCAGAGGAGGAAAGCTCTGCAGCACTCTGATAAGCTACGGCCTAATGCTGCAATACTGCTTGTTCCTGCCTCGGCTGTGGGTCCAGTCACCTGGAGGCAGCCTTGCCCAGAGCAGCCACATTGCTCTGTAGGGGAGCTCTAGGGCATGTTCTAACAAAGGACTGTTGAAAGGAGCAGGACCAGTCCAAATATGAGTCACAATAGCCTGCGTGGTTACTGGACCCCTGGCCAACCCATGAATGTATTCATTTCTTAGGAAACGGAAAGAAGTTGTTTCCTTTTACCACTTCAAAATACATATTGGCTTCCTTTTTGTATTCTTTTCTTACTTCACTATTTTTTCCAATTTCTAGGAAAATGTAATGAATGAAGTAAAAAAAAAAAAAAAAAAAAAAACCCTCAATGGATGGGCTAACATGAGAATGGAGTGAGTGGACAGAGGAAAGAATTGGTGAGCTTGTAAATAGAATAGTAGAAATTACCTTATCTTAGCAATAGATCAAATAGGCTGAAGAAAAAAATGGCAGGGATCTATGGGAATATAAAAATTACCTAACGTGTGTCATCAAGAGAAGATAATAGGGTGGGTACAGTGGCTCACGCCTGTAAGCCCAGCACTTTGAGAGGCTGAGGTGGGTGGATCACTTGAGGTCAGGAGTTCGAGACCAGCCTGGCCAATATGGTGATACCCCCATGTCTACTAAAAATACAAAACTTAGCTGGGTGTGATGGTGCATGCTGGTAATCCCAGCTACTCGGGAGGCTGAGGCAGGAGAATCACTTGAACCTAGGAGGCTGAGGTTGCAGTGAGCCGAGATCGCGCCATTGCACTCCACCCTGGGCAACAAGTGTGAGACTCCATCTCAAACAAAAAAAAAAAAAAAAAGAAGAGATAAGAATAATACAAAGAATAAAAATGAGGTAAGTGCAATAAACTTTCCTTCTCCTCTTAAGTTTTCTAAATTTTATTTCCTGGTTAAAGCAAAAGATAACACTATCTGATGTAGTTCTTGATGCACATAGATAAATATTTAAGAAAATCATTTTGTAAATAAGGAAGGGTAAAGGAATGTAAAGGGAGGTAAGAATTCTACCAATAGACTCTGGTAAGTTGTATATATTTATTGTAATAAGGAGAGCAAGCATTGAAAAAGCAAGACAAAGAGATATACCTAAAAACACTATAGATAAATAAAAATGGAATTCTTAAAAAGTCCTAAATACCCACAATAAGTCTAGAAAATAAAAATGAAGGAAAAAAAGTAGAGAACAAACAGGACGAACAGGAAACAACAAAAATGGTAGATATTAGCCCAAGTATATCAATAATTACATTAACTATAAGTGGCCAAAATACACAAATGAAAGACGATTGACATAATGGATTAAAAGAAAAACCAACTATATGCTGTTTATAGGAAATTGCTGTCAGATATAACAATATAGGAGGATAAAAATTACAGAATGAAAAAATCTTTTAATGAAATCTTTTAATGTAAATATTAATTTTTTAAAAAGCAGGAATAGCTATGTTAATGTTAAAGAAGACTTTAGAGAAAAGAAAATTACCAAGGACAGAGAGGGACATTATATAAAGATAAAAGGGCCAATTTATCAGAAAGACATAGCAAACATACATATTTTGCATGCAAACCCTAAATATATACCCAAAAATGTGAGCTGCAAAATATGTGAAACAAAACTGATAGAATAGAGAAAAGAAATAGGCAAATTCATAATGAGAGTTAAAAACCTCAACACACCTCTCTCAATAACTGATAGAACAACTGGACAGAAAATCAGCAAACATAGAGAAGACCATAACATTATCAACCAACTAGATCAAATTTACATTTATACAATCCACCCAACAACAGAAGAATTGACTAACAAAATGTATACCAAAATATGCCATAAACCATAAAACAAACCTCAACAAATTTAAAAGAATTGAAATTATACAAAGTGTATTCTCTGGCTATAATCAAATCAAGCTAGATATCCCTAGCAGAAAGATGGCAGGAAAATCTCCAAACAGTTGGAAATAAACAACAAACTTTCAAATAGAATCTGTAGATCAAAAAGGAAGTTTCAAAGAAATAAAAAAATACATTAAAGTGAATGAAAATGAAAATACAACATCAAAATTCACGTGACTCAGCTAAAGCAGTTCTGAGAGGAAAATTTATAGCACTAATACAATACTTACATTTGAAAAGAGGAAGGTCTCAAATTGATAATCTGAGCTCCTATCTGAAGAAACTGGGTTTTTAAGAAACTAGAAAAAGGAAAAGCCAAATAAACCCAAAGTAAGCATAAGAAAGGATATAATAAAGATAAAAGCAGAAATTAATAAAACTACAAGGAGAAAAACAATAAAGAAAATAAACAAAAAGCTAGTTCTTTGAAAAGAAAATTGATAAACCTTCAGCAACACTGACAAAGAAAAAAGAAAGAAGACATATATTGCCAGTATCTGGAATTAAAAAGGGGACATCACTACAGACCTGCAGACATCAAAGAGAATAATAAGGACATTCTACAAATAACTACACATTTAAGTTTGACAACTTATATGAAATGAAGCAATTTTCCAGAAAGCACAAACTACCACAATTCATACAATATAAAATAGATAATTTTGATAGTCTTGTAACTGAGGAAATTGAATTAGTGATTTAGAAACTCCCAAAACAGAAAGTTCCAGGTCCAGATGGTTTCTCTAGAAAATTTCATAAAACATTTATAAAATAATTAATACCAATTCTCTACAACCTCTTCTAGAAAATAAAAGATGAGGAAATATTTCCCAATTCATTTTATGAAACTGATATTATTTTGATACCAAAACCAGAAAAATCACAATAAAAGAAAAATAAAGACTAACTACTCTTGTAAAGATAGATGTGAGAATCCTAAAAATACTGGTAAATAGTGTTCAGTAATATATAAATGTAATTATATGCCATAACAAAGGGTGGTTTATTCTAGGAATAGAAGAATGGTTCAATATTTGAAAATCCTCAATGTGATTCACTATATAAACAGTCTAAAGAAAAAAATCACAATCATAATAATTGATGTACAGAAACCCATTTGACAAAATTAAACAATATTCATGGCAAAAACTCTCAGAGAAATAAAAATAGAAGAAATCTCCCTCAAATTGATAAAGAGTGTCTATGAAAAACCTATAGCTAACATTGTATTTAATAGTAAAAGACTGAATTCTTTCTCCATAAGATCAGGTAAGGATGACTGCTCTCACCACTCCGATTCAATATAGTACTGAAAGTTCGACATCGTGCAATAAAGTAAGAAGAGCAAATAAAAGCAAAACAAATCAGAAAGGAAGAAATAAAACCATTCATATTTGCAGGCGACATGATTGTCTACTAGAAAAATTCAATTTAGTCTATAAAGAAAAAACCTCCTAGAACTAATAAATGAATTTAGTTGGGTTGCAGGATGTAAGATAAACATATCAAAATCAATTGTACTTTTATATACTATCAATGTACACATGAATATCAAAATTAATTATACAATGTCATTTACAATCTCTCAAAAATATATGGACTACATATGTGTATATCTAACGAAACATTTATGGGATTTATATGCTGAAAACTACAAAATGCCAATAGAAGCAATCAAAAAGTATCTAAATAGTAGAGAAGTGTGGATTGGATTTGTGTTTGTGGATTGGAAGAGTCAACTTAGTAAAGATGTCAATTCTCCCCAAAATGATATTCAGATTCAGGTTTAATGAAATTCTTATAAAAATCCCAACAAGCATTTTGGAGACATATACAAGATTATTCTAAAATTTATATGAAAAGCAACTAGAATGTCTAAAATAATTTCAAAAAAGAAAAATAAAGTAGGAGAAATCACTGAACCTAATTTCAAAATTAGTATAGCTACCGTAGTCAAGACTGTGTGGAATTAGCAAAAAGATTGATACATAGGACAGAACAGAGAACCTGAAAATAGTCACATATATGACACCCCAAATCTTAAAAAGCAACCCAAAATGGATCATACACTTAAAATAAAACATAAAACTAGAAAACTTGTAAAAGAAAACATACCAGAAAATCTTAAATCCCTATGGACTGTTGAAGAGTTCCTGAACATGATATCGACAGCATGATCTATAAAAGAAAAAAAAATCAACAAATTGGACTTCATCCAAATTTAAAATGTTTGTTCTATGAAGAACTCTGTTAGAAGGATGAAAAGACAAGCTATAGACTAAGAGAAAATATTTGCAAAACACATACCTAGATTAGACTAAAGAACTCCAAACTCAACAACTTTTTACAAAAACAAAAATCCAATGAGGGAATGGGCAAAAAGAGATATCTTATTGTAAACAATATTTAGATGGCAAATAAGCTCATGAAAAGATGTTCAGCATCCCTAGCTACTGGGAAAATGCAAATGAATGCCATGATGAGACAGCACCACACACCTATTAGAACAGCTAAAATAAAAATAGTGATAATGCCTGTATTAGTCTGTTCTCACACTGCTAATAAAGACATACCCAAGACTGGGCAATTTATAAAGGAAAGAGGTTTAATTGATTCACAGTTCAGCATGACTGGGGAGGCTTCAGGAAACTTACAATCATGGTGGAAGGGGAAGCAAAAAAAATGTCCTTCTTCAAATGGTGGCATCGAGGAGAAGAATGTGTGCTCAGCGAAAGGTGAAGCCCCTGATAAAACCATCATATCTTGTGAGAACTCATTCATTATCATGAGAACTGGTTGGGGGAACCTCCCCTGTGATTCGATTATTTCCACCTGGTCTCTCCTACGACGTGTGGAAATTACGGGAACTACAATTCTAGTTGAGATTTGGGGTAGGACACAGTCAAACCATATCAATGTCAAATGCTGGTGAGGATGCAAAAAAATGGAATCACCATACAATGCTGGAGGATAAAATGCTAGAGTCACTCTGGAAAATAGTTTGGTGGTTTCTTTAAAACTAAACATACATTTACTATGTGACCCAGAATCACTCTCCTGGACACTTATTCCAGATAAATGAAAATTTATCTCCTCAAAGTCTGTACATAATTGTTCCTAGCAGCTTTATTTTTAATAGCCCAACACTGGAAACAAACAAAATGTCCTACAATAGGTGAGTGGTTAAGCAGACTGTAGTACTGTCATACTATGGAATACTACTCAGCAATGAAAGGGAACAAACACCACTGATACATGCAACAACTTAGATGAATTTAAAGGACATTATGCTGAGTGAAAAAAAAAAAAAACAATATCCAAAGATCACATACTATATGATTCTATTTATTAATATTATAGGAATGACAAAATTATAAAGATGGAGAACAGATTAGTGATTGTCAAAGATGAGGAATGGGGGCCCAAGGGGTGAGTATAACTGTAAAATGGTAGTAGGATGGAGTTCTGTGTGGTGATGGAACACTTCTGTATCTTGATTATAGTGATGATAACATGGATGTACATGTATGATAAAATAATATGGAACTGTAAAAAAAAAATTCCATATGGGTTTGCCTCAGCACAAATATTGTTTGTTCTTGGTATTCTTGGGCTTATTTATATGTGAAAAAGATACCATTTCTATGTGGTTGGCTGTTACTTGCTTTCTTTCATTCATTATGTTTCTAAGGTGTACCCAAGCTATTGCATGCTGCTGTGGTTTATCGATATTCCATGTTATCTAATATTCCATTTAATGACTATCACTTAAGTTATTTCCTTGTTCTCCTGTTGATGGACATTTGTGTTAAATCTAGCTTTTTGCTGTTTCAAAAAAGACATGTTTGTACATGTCTTCTGGGAAAGTGTGCAAAAGTTTCTCTGGATGTCTCAGTCTGTCTGTACTGCTATAACTAAATACCTGAGACTGGGTAATTTATAACTAATAGAAATTTATCTCTCACCATTTTGGAGGCTGGGAAGTCCAGGATCAAGGTTCAGGAAGTTTGGTGTCTCATGAAGCCTAGTTTCTGCTTCCAAGAGTGTTGCCGCCTCAGGAGGGGATACATGCTGTGTCCTCAAATGGTGGAAGGGCAGAAGGGAAGGAGGGCACTCCCTTCAACCTGGAGCCCTTTTATAAGTGTGCTAATCCCATTTGTGAGGGTGGAGCCCTCATGACTTAATCACCACCCCCCAGGCCATATCTCTCAATACTGTTGCATTGGGGATTAAGTTTTAATATAAATTTTGGAGGGGACATTGTCATTCAAACCATAGCACTAGAGAATGTACACAGGAGTGATTTGCTCAGATGGAGGGTGTGAGAGCATTCAACTTCATAAGACAAGGTTAAATTGTTCCAAGTGGTTATATCAATTTCTACCCCCCACTATCAGTTTAATTTGCATTTTCTTAATTAAAGATGAGGTTGCTCATCTTTTCCTACATCCATTCACCATTCATGTTTTTCTCTTCTGTGATGTGCCTGTCAGATCTGCTGCTCATTCTTTTTCTATTGTGTTGTATTTTTATGACTGATGTATAACATTTCTTTATATGCCCTGAATACTGGTCTTTTGTTCATTTCAAGTGTTGCAAACTTGTCTCACATATTGGCTTGTGTTTTTGCTTTCTTCATTGTACCTTTGGATGAATGCAAGCTCTTCATATTATGGTTGCGAATTTATCAACTTTGCCTTCCTTTTATGGTTAACACTTTTATGCCTTAAGAACTTCTCTCCCATTTTAAGATCAGAAAGATGTTTCCCTATATTTTCTTCTAAAAGTTTAAACCTTTTGCTTTTTACAACTAAATCTTTAATTCCTCTGGAATTACTCTTTGGGTATGGTTCCTCCTTTACTTTTGGCTCAGTTATTCCACACTTAATGAGAACCCTGTTATCTTGTAATAGCCGAGTGGATGAGAAAATCAAGGAAGAAAACCCTCATCCACAACAAGACATGGGAAGCTGGCTAATTCTTCCTTAGGTAGCCTTGAAATAAATTTTGGTAAAATGACCTAGCTTTTCTTTGCTGTAGCCAAGGCATTCTTGCTTTAGAACTTTTGCAAATGTTTGAGTGCCTCATGTTAAAAAGTAAAACAAAAAGCAATGAATCCCCTGTCACCATTTGAGCTATGTCTCAGATCATTTAAATAAGCTATTTGTTGGGGGAGAAAAAAAGCATACATTTAAAATGCCTGTTTGTATAGCATTCAGAGTATGGGTTCTGCTTTTGAAGAGGTAATGCAATTTATTAGAAATATCACTGGACAGGGAGTCGAAAGACTTGTGTTTAAGCCTTGATCTGTCATCACCTGGTTGAGAAACCTCTTTGTATCAGTTAGGATTATGTGCAGTGGCCTGTAACAAGGATCCTTCTACAGTGGCTTAACCAAATAGGATTTGCTTTTTCTCATATAACAGCCTGGAAGCAGGCAAGCCAGGCCCAGTGCAGTGGCTCCTTCTTTCAGTTTAGGCTTCATTCACAGCATGTGGCTTTTGTTTTCATGCTTGTGACTTCATGACTGCAAGAGATAGCTCTTCCTCCAGCTTTGCATCAGAGTTGCAGGCATGATGAAGAGGAAGGGCAAAGAACAAAAAGTGAATGCCAGTGTCCTTTGAAAGCACTTTTCCAGGATCCCTACCTAGTGACTTCGGCTTGTTTGCATCTCCAGAACCAAAATTGTACCACCTGGCCACCATTCTTAGCTGAATCTTAACACAGCAAATTCCTGCCCTGGACAAAATCAAGATTCTGTAAGGGAAAAGGGTAGACTTGTGATTGGATAGGCAACTGGCAGTGTCTGCCCCACTGTCTAAGCTTCTAGTGGGCATGCCTGCCCACTGCTGACAGGGTTGTTTTCATGGCAAAATAGAAGATCAACTGTAAGAGTGCTTCATACACTGTAAAACGCACTTAATCAACAGAGTGGAAATATTCTGAACTATTTTCTCAGAGAGCAAATCCAATGTTGATAGAAAGTTCAGGTTGGGTGTGGTGGTTCATGCCTGTAATCTCAGCGCTTTGAGATACTGAGGTGGTAGGATCACTTGAGGCCAGGAGTTTGAGACCAGCCTGGGCAACATAGCGAGCCTTCATCTGTATTAAAAAAAAAAAGTTAGCCAGGCATGTTGGGGCATCCCTGTAGTCCCAGCTATTCTGGGGGCTGAGGCAGGAGGATTGCTTGAGCCTAGAAGTTTGAGGTTACACCGAGCTATTATTGCTCTACTGCACTCCCATCTGGGTGACAGAGTGAAACTCTGTCTCCCTAACTCCGCAAAAAAAAAAAAAAAAAAAATCCAACAAAATATATAGCCTTGGGTCATCAATATCTATTGAACTTCCACTCATTCTCTTTCGGACATCTGCAGATAAGCTGAATACTAGGGTTTTTATACAAACACATCCTCAAATATCAGTCTTCAGATTATTGTGAAGCACTGTTGTGGTGGACATTTGCTGATGCCCTTCCCACTTTCCCTTTCCTTTAAGTACCCCCAATGTCTCTCTATGTGATGTTTGTTTGGATTGACCCTACTCTTACCACCAGGAATAAGCCTTGACTAGTTTAAGACATTTGACATATGAGACCCCAAAATACAGTGGCCGATTCAGCAACGGGCCATCAGAATGACCTCAGAACTTTCATTGGGACTGCCATGACACTGACATTATCCTCTTGGATGATAGATATGTGATCTTGAACTGCTACAACCATTTTTATTGCACCAGAAGGGGAGCAGCCTGAGGGTGAAGCCAATTCACAAAGAACACCTGTACCAAGAGAATTGTCTAGAATCGAATGATACAATAAACTGGTGGTTTCCCAAAACCAATCTTACGTCTGGGATTTTCCCCAGCTCAATGAACCAAATATTTCCTTATTTTGTTATTTATTTGTATAAGTTGAGTTTGAGCTGGGTTTTCTGTTACTTGTAACCACATGATTCCTAAGTGATAGTTTCTATATATATTCCAGGAAAAATTATATATATTATATTACTTTAACATATTATTTATTCTTTTAAATAATTGAAATATATTTAAATAATGTAGTATTTAATATATGTGTATATGTATATATTTATATTTAAGTTAGTTTATTCTAATGTTTATAATCCTTCCTGAATTAAGGCCATAAGGCCTGAGTGTTACTCAGCATGCCTGTTTCTCCCTGTAATAAATTGTCTGCATAGCATCTGTCCAGAGGAATTGACAGTCAGATGCTCAGAGCTGATTCCTACTCTGGGGACTGTGCCTGTTACCCCTGGGTCACAAGACTCATTCCTGAGTACTTTGAACCAAAAACCAATTAGGCTAATATATATCAGTGTTCTTGGAGGTGTGTTTCCTGTTTCCTATTTGTGAAGGCAACTACAAAAGAAATAAAAGTGACAGTCTTATCAAAACTTTTACAGAGCTGTCAAATGTTCAAGTACAATATTCACTAATTATGAGTGATCTCGGTTGCAGGGCATCTGATCTCCTGGTGTTAAAATCTGTCGCCATACTGAGGAAGGCCCAGAGATCCCAGGCATTGAGTGACTGCATACTGTGAGTTAGTTTTTTAATCTCTTGAAAGGGTTAAATTGTGTAAATTATGATTCAAAATGCAAAGCTGTATCCTAGGTAGGTTTCTGTGTGTTTATATATATTGTATTTGCTAAGTAGAAAAATAAGCTTTGTCATGGGGTAGCCATTTCCATTTTTAACTCTTGATGAATGTGTATGTTACTGAAAAGAAAGCTATGCACCCATTTTAATTAAAAAAAAAATTCGGTTCTCTTTTTTAATGACTGATTAAACGGAAACCTTATTTAAGTGTAAGACATTTAGTAAAACAAAACAGAACAAAACAGGACATATGATAATGGAGTAAAAAACCTGGCTTGTTGATTCCTTGAAAAAAAGTAATTTATACCCCTCCTTACTTTCCAAATGGACTCATTTAGTATAGAGGATTGAAGAGGATATTATGCAGCAAGTAGATGGGATGTTTTCTAATTCAAAAAAGATTCTTTTGAAATTCTATTATAGTATAATTAGGGCAGCAACACCAGCAATAGTGAATTTCCTGTTAGAAGAGGAACATTATTACTTTCCTAATTTGTTGATATGAGTCTCAAAAGCCATCTCATTGAACAGTTAGGAAATTGACTTTTCAGGAAGGGAAATCTACTGAATTTCTTGGAAACTTTTCAAAATAAGTTAATGGCCCCAGATAAGAACTAGTGAAGAATTGCAGGCAAAATCATATGGCTTAGACCTCAGTAATATGTTTTGTGCCTGTTTGGAAAAAAGGCATGAAGATTAATCTGATATTTATTTGGTCAAACAGTTGTGTATGAGGAACAAATGGAGAAAATAAAATAAATGAGGGTAGGGAAGATACACTAATATCAAATGAAACTTGAGTAGACTTAGCTCTTTTCATCCCACTTCCTTTTCCCTCATTAAGTCTCTATGGTTTAATTACTACCTGAGCAACATGGCTCACCTAGATGTAATAAGAAAGTGAAAGTGAAAAGTTTTTATTCCAAATTTGGTAGTCCAGTCCTTCTAATGAGATCTATAGAAGAGTAATGAAATATTTGAAGTCATGTTAAGCAAAATCTAATGTTTTTTCTTTCCTCATGGCATTGAGATCTAAGTCTCAGCCCTCTTGCATTTCTCCTGGAGGCCAAGGTAGAGTTGTGCATTGTAACTAGTAATGATCATGCAGTCTGGGAAGCTCCTTCTTCTTGAGATAATTTGGTTGAACTATTTATGGATATCACAACCCGAGACATGGCAGTCGCCATTGCTTTAATTCCTTGGCTCTTTCTGACATCAAGCTAAAGCGTAACAGGAAAATGTGTATTTTTACCTAAAGACAGTAAAGCTTGAGTAGGATTTAAGATAAGAACACTTCCCCTTGGCATGGAGGTGTGGATAATCAATATGATGCTATTGGCTTCTAGTCATTTCTGTCCCTCCTGCAGCACCTGGGTCCTTCTCTGTGTTTACTGTCTCAGGGGCAGGTAATTCCTTGCTAGAGTGAGCTCCAAATAAGCTAGACCTCATCTCTCATTCACATGGAGCAAAGGGAGACTGCGAGAGTTCATGCTGCAGGTTTGCAGCATCTGCCAGACACAAACAAGGATGATTTGGACGAGAAATTGACAGAAAAGCTCTTGGGGCAGTGAAGAAGCCACTCCCTGCTTGACTATTAGTGGGCTCGAGAGAGTAGTGGGCAAGGCAGGGAAGAGGATGACCTCTTCAATAGAGGTTAAACTTCCTAACAGGGGCTTTCCATAAGAATGGCCTGACTTAGCAAATACTGCCCAAATTTCCTGGGCTTTTTGGGATTTTGTTCAAGAATTTCAGACAATTTAGTAAAAGTTGCCTAGTGGCAGAAGTCCAGATAACCATAGATGGGAGGAATACATGTAAAGAAATTATTTGAAAGCAAGGTATATGAATAGACTCTAGGTTTACAATTATTACTGATTTCCTGTTGTTTGGATATCTCTCTTTAGCCTGCTTAAGCTAGGATGGTTTGTCCGGGTCCCCAGGAAATCTGTACTCTTCCCAAGGCTCCCTATGTGACTAGCTTCTTACTTATAGGATGTTACATAGAATTTCATTTTTCTGTGGTTTTCTAAACTAAAGACTTCTTTGCTTCTCCTCTTAAAAGAATGAATGCTGTTTTAGCCCTTTTAGCCTAGGAGTTCATTCTTCTGTATTTTCAATGTCCCACAAATTCCCCTCTGTCAAAAAGCATTGATTTCGTCAACAGAATACCTTTCATTTAGGAATAATATGGAGAGAGATTATCTCAGAGACTGAGAGCACGAGACACCAAATATTCAGAGGATAATGAAAGTGTGCTTCCAGATGTTTTCAAATATAGCCACAGAGACAAATACTCGTCAGTCGAGTAATTGATTCCCTGCCAACTATTTTCCATCCAGTCATGTTCTTAATTCCAAAACAGCTAATAAATTCGGCGAAAAACAAAAACAAAAACAAACTCCTTTTGTATTAGTATGTAGAAAAAAATAGAAAGAGAGTAGTTTGTTTTCCAGCAATTTTGCAACGAATTTTTTGGTGTCATATAGACATAGGAGAATGGTGTTTGCTGGAGATGAATGATGATTTCAATTAACCAACAAATGTTGACTAAGTACCTACTAACTTGAGCCCTAGGGAAGAATGATATGGTGTAACATGGACTTACATATTTGGTAACAGATTATGTTTCTAGAAACATAACTCATTTATTTGTTCAATAACTATTTATTGAGCACTTGCTGTGAGACAAGCACTGTGTTAGATGGCGGGATATTAATAGGGACAGGAAGACATACAGCTGAGAAGAGTGGGATTGGGAGCAAAGTTCATCAAATAATCACACAAATACATTTTACAAATGTGTTAAGTACTATGATAGAAAACAACAACAGCAAACACAAGTAACTATGAGACTATAAAATGCAGGTACCACACCTAGTCTCAGTGGGGATCAGGGAAGGCTTCCCTGCAGAAATCTGAAGGTGTGGGA
The DNA here is from genome assembly GCF_002776525.5 of Piliocolobus tephrosceles. Taxonomy (NCBI): domain Eukaryota; kingdom Metazoa; phylum Chordata; class Mammalia; order Primates; family Cercopithecidae; genus Piliocolobus; species Piliocolobus tephrosceles. Next base: position 105,250,914 of record NC_045440.1, on the reverse strand, counting down.
GATGGGCAGAAGAATGGCCAGAGCAGAGGTTCTAAGGTAGAAGGGAGCATGGAGCTTATTAAGAATTGAGCCATAGCTAGTGTTGCTGCAGAGCAAGGCGGGCATCCTATGGGGGAAAGCTAGAGAGGTGGCAGGAGCCAAGTCGTGAAAGACTTTGTAGAGAATGAATAAATGAACTAATATGAGTAGTTTATAACAGGAAATGAGTCCTGTGGTCTTCTGTAAAAAAAAAAAGGAGTTTGCAATTGTATAATGACTCTGCTGATAGGGAGAAGATATTCATTTAGTCACCCAGCCAATATACCCAAGACAAAATCCCCATTCCCATGGATCTGAAATTCTAGTGGAACAGGCAGACAATATGCCAATAAGCAATATATAGGTTTTATACTAAGTTTTTGCTTATAAGTAAGTAGTGTAGGTCTTTAGATACAATTTAAAAACAGTTTCAAGTATAAATTGTATTGCATGTAAGTGTGGTTATTCTTCTGTTTAGTTAAATAAAGGCATATACTCTAGAAGTCCTAAGAGGATGTTCAGGACAGGTGTCCTTCATAGTACCCAATTCACAATCAAAGACTTTGAAGAAATTTCAAGAGAGGAAAACAAGAGAGGGAAACCAGGCTTTGTATTAATTTGTTCTTGTTTCTGAGACAATAGTGATCCCATTGTCCTCCCTGTGCCTCGTTCTGGAGTGGTGAGGGGAGGGGGAAGGGAGCAACACGAAGACTTAAATGAAACTCACCGAGTCTAACACTGATGGAGAAGGAGCTGAGAGGGAGAGCATTTCAGAGTCTATTTCTTTGGTTTTATTTTCTTCGTTTGTTTTTGAAATGGGATCTCACTCTGTTGCCCAGGCTGGAGTACAGTGATGCAATCTTGGCTTATTGAAGCCTCAGCCTCCTGAGTAGCAGGGACTACAAGTGCACACCACCATGCCCAGCTAATTTTTGTATTTTTTGTCGAGTCAGAGTGTGTCACTGTGTTGCCCAGGCTAGTCTAGAACTCATGGTCTTAAGCAATCCTTCTCTGTTGGCCTCCCTAAATGTCTGACCTCTTTCTATTTCTTCTTACCAAAAGGCCTTATGATACCTTATTATATATTTAATATGCTGTATACATTTTGTACATTTAGCATCTCTAGAAAAGGTTCACATCTTAGAATCAATGTACACAGTTAAGGAGAGGGATTTCTCTCCCACATTCTCAAAAGTTCTTATTTCATATTGCTTCTTAAAGCCATTACTGACTTACAGCACAGAAAACAATACATGCCTGGAACCTTATTTGAGGTTTTCAACTGTGCCTGTCTTTTACAAAGGTCTGCTGGAAGACGTCTTGATGCAATGTTTGCATAGCTACATAGAGAGTATTACTGACATCAGTGGAATTACACCAGGGCACTGGTGAGGATTACCTTCAGGTCTTGTTTGCAAAAGGCAGAGGGTTTGATATAAGTAGTTCATTATATCAAAGGGAGGCATAATAATTATCTGTTTTAATCTTCAGGAACCTCCTTGTTTCTGACTTTCCTACTGTATGAATCAAAGTGATTATTTCTGTATAACAAAATATCATAAACTGGGTGGCTTATAAACAACAGAAATTTATTTCCTACAGTTCTTGAGGTTGGGAAGACCAAGATCAAGTTACTGGCAGATTCGGTGTCTGTTGAGGTCCTATTTTCTGGTTCATAGATGGTGCCTTCTCACTGTATCCTCCCATGGTGGAAGGGGAAAAGAGACCCTGGGGTCTCTTTTATAAAGACACTAAATCCACCCTCATGTCCTAATCACCTGCCCCAAACTCCGCCTCCTAATATAATCACCTTGGGGGTTAGGACTTCAACATATGAATTTGGGGAGGGAGGCAGACACAAACTTTCAGACCATAGCATATGCCAGGAATCTTAGAACTGGGAGGAATGATGGACATGTTGTTAATGTGATCCTTTAGTACAAGTTTTTTTCAACATAGCACTATTGTCATTTTGAACCAGATAATTCTTCTGGAAGGGAGTGTCTTGCACATTGTAGGATGTATTGCAGTATGCAGTATCAGTATCCTGGTGCCAGTAGTATATGCCCCAGTCATGACAACCATCTGAAGACATTGCCAAATGTCTCCTGGGAAGGGCAAATATCACCCTCAGTTGAGCACCCCTGCTTTAGTGCATCCTGATCAGTGACTCACACTGCTCTGTTTGAGCCTTGTATTGTAGTTGTATCACAAATGTGTGCAATTCTAAATGTATAGCTTTCAGTTTAACAGGATGGTATCTTTACAGTTCTGTATTTCTCACATCTACATTGAAGATGATATTATCAAACCAGAATTGTAAGATGAAATAATTAGATATTTACTCAGCCAGGTATGTGAAATTCTAATGTGATAATATGTTTTTCTGGGAGTCTCATTTCATTTGTTAAAACCTTAGAAAATTTTACCCTCAAAGTTTAAAGCTTACTTAGTGGTTCAGCTGTTTCTGAAGAAGATACGTTTATGAGAGTCTTAATGCCGCAAAGACTCCACTTCAGTCAGCTGCAAGAATTAAAAGCCTTTTGGTGCCTTGACACCAAACTTAAATGAGACATAAATGAGGAACATTCAATGAAATCAATTCTAGTTTTATAGGAAGCTGAGAATAACAGAGAGAAAAAAAGTGCTGCTCTTGTGTCCTTTGGTGATGGTGTTTGACATTTTAGTGTAATTTATTATTATAGTATACTGGTTAATGTTCCCATATTATCTGTGGCTTAATCAAAGTTTCTGAAAATGGGAAGAATGTGTTCTATCTGTCACTGTAAAGCTAAGAAATGGTATTTCAAAATTACTTCAATCATACATGATTAGATCTTCTAAAGTGGTGTTTTACTGTGCTGTGGTGCAGGGAAGACTTCAAATTGCAAAAATGTACTTAGACATATAGTAATATATGACAGCATTAAAGAGATTATTTTTAAATAAAATTCCTTTTTATTTGTATTTTTTTTACTTTAGTAGATATTTATTTTGTTAGGTGGTTTTATGAAAGTGAAATTCCTTTTTACTGTTATTGTTCACCTTACTTAAAGGCTTCCTGCCTTAAAGTGTCACATATAGTTCAAACGAGCCAATCTTATTTGGAAAATAGAGCTTCTTTTGTGTCATGATGCTGTTCAGAAATATTAAGGACTTCTGATTATCTCAAAAATAAAGTTCTAACTCCTTTTCATGACATTCGAGGCCCTCTAGTAACTGGCTTCAATCCATCTTTTCACATTTATCTCCATTACCTCCCTTTGCCCTGTCCCCATATCATATTCCAGCCACAATGAAGGAGGTAGGCCGGGTCATCTTTGCACTTTTCTGCCTCCATAGCCCTTCTCACGTTGTGATTTCTACCCCTCAAATTCTAATCCACTCTTAAGAATCATTTATTTGACAAAACATTCTCAAATTTTCTTAGTTGGAATTAAACTGTCTCTTTTTTTTTTTTTTTGTATAATGCTTTGAAAGCACTAGATTAGTGCTTTTCATACTATCTGGGAGAGAATTCAATTTTTGAAAAACTTTCCAATTCATCACAAGTCAATAGGTATCCTTCTGTCTGTGACTACCAGTACTTAGAATCTACCACAGGAAACTCACCATGCAAGTTTGGCAATCTCCAGACCATTCCATACCCCATTCAATGAGATGAGTTCACTTGATTACACATTTGGGTGCTACAGCAATATCCAGCTGCTATAAAAGTTTATTGACAACTACTTGCAGTATCTGTATTTGCCTTATTGAAGTCTGATAAGACTGATCCTTAGACCACATTTTAAGCAGTGCTGTCTTAGACTCTAAGCTCCATGAGGACAGAACCTAGGGCTGCTTTTTTTCATCATCATAATCCGAGGACATGGCATTGACTGTCACATAACAGCACATTGATTACATGCAGAGGTTCTGTCAGTAGCAGTTCCTGCCTCCAAAGTAGCTTGGATTAGATCTTGATCACTTTTTAACACCTATAGGATCATCATCCTTTACTTATAATAGAAAATAAGAATAAATGGGACTATCAGGCTGATTTACTTTTAAAATACATGCTTTTTAATGTAAAATCTACTAAAAGAAAACATAATCTTAGCCTCCTGGTGCTGGTATGACCTCCTTATAAAGATCACTTGATCAATAATTTAATTTTCTTTCACTGGATAGTTGTAAAAATTCACTTACTTCAAGTTCACTTAAGTAAAATAAAGGAAGCTTAAAAGAAATCTAAAACAATTAGCCTCTCAAATAGCAAGACTGTATGAGAGAAATGTGTTCCTTGTACAAGGGAACCCCTGTAAAAAACAAAATTATATTTAAAACCAAAACGGCTTTCTATTATGCAGCTCAAGAAGAAACACTGAAACTCTTGAACAGTCTAAAATTGTATTTCTGAAAATGAGAATCACATGGAATTAATTTAGCATCTACCAGTGTACCAGAGTAACATTTTTCAAAGTTTAAAATGCAAGAGTCTTAATAAACTACTTGACAACGCTATTTGAACATAACAGCTCTCACTTTCAGTAGTCCAAGAATGTCTTCTGAATTGGTAGGAAGTTGCAGTTGAATGTTCATAGTTTTCACTGAATGTTTCATTATATTAATGTTAACAGCCAAGAAAAACAAGGACATTTACTATATGTTTTTCCCACCCTTGGCCACTGACTTTTCCGTGGAACATTTGTTATTTCTGGGAAACATATGGCATATGCCCAGAACCGTAATTAGTAACAGTTTGATGTTATAGGAGTTCAAAATTTAGTATTTTCTAGCTTCATTAGATCAGTGGCTTCCTCTGAAATATAAAAGCAACAAATACAGATCCTAAAGAATACATTCTGGACTCAGCTTTTTTCTCCTTTATTAACTGCAGTATTTGCTTGTTTTGATGGGGAGGTGTTCAAACAGCTCTTCCCCAGAGCCAGAAGGAGGCACTGCTCTAAATACTGTATATATATCAACTCGTTTAATCATTGCAGTAACAGGTGAGAACAAAAGGGACACAAAGACATTATTTTGCCCAAAGTCACTTAAATGGGAAATTGTGTAATCAGGATTCCTCCTAGGGAGTCTGCCTCCAGGGTCTGTGTTATAACATTCATACATAGTATCTTTTATGCAATACTGTTCCTCTAATGAGATGAAAGCTTCCAGAATTCCATTGGTAAAATCTTGTTGAAAAGGTTATTTTCTTGCAGACTATTTCTGACTAATGCTTATGTAGTAGCTGAGAAATGCAGAATGACTGGGGAATGCTGGGTAGCCAGGAATGCTGGATCAATGGGAGAATGCTGGGTGATTAGGAATGCTGGGTAACCAGAGAATGCTGGGTAACTAGGAATGCTGGGTAACTGGGAATTCTGGGTAATCAGGGAATGCTGGGTAACGTGGGGAGAGGGACAAGAAGTCATTAGTTAGCAGCTCACCTTAAGCAACCTTCTAGTATCTGTAAACCAGAGGGTTGTCATTCATACAGAATCTGGGACTGCTGCAATGTTGATTATCTTCACATAAGATCCTTGAAACCAGTATTATCTTTGAATCTGAAGGATATGTATTTGTAGATGCATTTTACTTCAAATCTTTAACTGTATTGAAAATTCACAGTTTTCTAGCACTTACTACATACACATATACAATAGCTTAGAGGAGACATTTCAGGGAAATAATGTTATTTATTAATTCATTTATTTTTTACTTAAGACTTAAAGACTTTGTGGGGGAATGGGTTAGCAGAGAGAACCCTTAGTCTTTCCGATAGGAAATTTACCACTGAGCTCTCATACATATTCTAGCCGGGGGAGAAAAGATAACCACCTTCGCTTTGTGCTGGAAATCATCAGTTGCTTAGGCTGATTATTCAAAGAAGGCAAAACGTCTCATCGATGTCAAAATGTAGTTTGTCCCATCTTGTGTTACTAATGCAGCTATTAAGGACTGAAAATGTGATATTGCTTAGCAACATGCATAATAGTATTTACTATTATTTGATTTGAGCAGCAGCAGCAATAAGTACTATGTCTTGTAAATGTCCTGGTGACATTTTATTTTCCTTCTCATCTAACTTTGCTTGTATCCATTGCCATGGTATTAAGCAAAATGCTTAGTCTGTGGCTTGGTAGAGTGGGTTTAGATATACTCCCTTAAGTATAGAGATCAGTCCTGAAAGCTGGCATTAGCACAATGTAGAACCAAAAGGAAATTAGGCTGCAGGTAAGAAAAAGTGGTAAAGGATTCCTACAACTGTGATGGTCTATGTACGTCTTCTAATTTTCAGTAACGGCAAGTATATCATGATGTCCTGTGAGATGCAGGAACTTGCTATACACTGTTCAGGCTATTTGTTTTGTTGTCTCTAGTCTTTCAGGCAGCAACTACTGTTCATAATAATCAAAAGCAAACATAATCCTTATTTCCTCCTAATGAAAAGACAGCAATTTGACTAATAACTGTGCCAGCACTCCCTTGGCCTTTTCACTTCACCCTGTGTGATGGAGAATGAGTTGATGTCTGCGAGAATTTGATCTGGGTAGACTTCCATCCAAGCTCTCCTTTCTTCTCCAAATTAGAATAGCAACTGTACGTCTGAGAATCCGGCCATTCCTCTAGTATGTTCCCTTTTTCTGTCTCCACAGTCATCCTAGCTTGATCTCTTAAATCCTGGTATATTAACTTGACTTCTGCTTGGGGAAGAGTAAGAAATCCCAGAGGTTAGGACCATCAAGCTAGAAAGACTGTCACTAAAAGAGTTGAACAGTTTTGAGATGAAAGAGGGGCCAAGCTTCTCTCATAAAAACAATAGAGAAAGAATCAGTTCACCACTACAACAGAGGCAGTCATTCATCCTGGAGAGGAAAGATGTTCCACTTGGGACTGTCACCCAGTGATTGATGTCTTTTCAATTCCAGGACATGTGGAGGTGCTTTAGGGATTTGAATCAGTGAGTACATTGTTTAATTCTTTGTCCTTCCCAGGGAGGGATCCTGAATATGAACATCTTCCTCATGCAGTTTCAGTTTTTGGTGCCTTCCACGTCCTTGGCTTTGCTTTTGCTTTGTTGCATCTTAGAATCATTAATTAATTATGGACCCAGTTCCTTCTGTGCACTTGCTAATTGGATGTTTTGAAAAATTGCTCCATGCTGGCTTCAATAATGAGGAGAGAATTAAAAGGCTGAGAAGTGCTGGGAAATAGAGACAGACCACAATGGTCATGGAAATCTAGCAAAAACCACCGAGATATCCATTACCCCAGTAACTAACGAGGGGACATGGAGCACCGAGCAGAGACGTTAGAAAAAAGACAATGAAGTGATGAAAGGGACAGGGTCAGTGAGGGGGCCTATTCTTGAGAAGAACACTTGCAAGGAGGGAAATCCTGTGTGAATGGTGCATTGACTGGACGGCCTGAGCTAGCTGTTGCCTCCTGTTGAGGAGGGGAGTTCCCTGAACAGGACGAACAGCCAGGACTTTGGAGTCCAGCATCCTGACATCTGTGACTGTACTCTGCCATTTACTGGCTGTGGGATATGGAACTTTACCTCTCTGATCATCCAGTTCTTCTTCTGTGAAATGAAAAATAATAGTACTTGTGTCATAGTGTTGTGGTAAGGAATAAGTGAGATCAAGTTGGTCAGACTGTCTAGACTACTTCCCGGCACACAGCAAACTCTCAGTAGTGGCTAGTCATTATTACTATGCAGTTATGTTGTCAATTTAATAATGTAATAATAAAATATTAACACAGGTAACTTAGTCTGGCATAGCTCAGGATTTAAAATACTCCGTAGGAGAATCATTGTCTCCATTGATTCCTCTCCTTTCTCTTTCTGGCCAGTTTGTTTTTTCCCCTTTTCTCCCTCCCTCCTCTTCTACTTAGGAAGAGGAGAGGAGTTAAAAACTGGATAAGAGGCTGGACACAGTGGTTCATGCCTGTATTCCCAGTGCTTTGGGAGGCTGAGGCAAGAGGATCACTTGAGGCCAGAAATTTGAGACCAACTTGGGCAACATAGTAAGACCTCGTCTCTACAAAAAAAAAAAAAAAAAAAAAAAAAAAAAAAAACTTTAAAATTAGCCGGGTTTGGTGGTGCACACCTGTAGTCCTTGCTGTTCAGGAGGCTGAAGCAGGAGGATCACTTGAGCCCAAGAGTTGGAGGTTACAGTGAGCTATGATTGTACACTCCAGCCTGGGCAACACAGGGAGACCCTGTCTCAAAAAAGAAAAAAATTGATTAAGGAAAATGCAGCTGTTCGGCTGGGGGCCTTTGGTTGTTGGGATATAGCAGAAGTGTGGGAAATGCTGAAAGGGGCCATCAAAGCCCAGCTGGCCAGATAATCCATGGAAACCCTTCCCAGTGTGGATCCTATCATCCTGGGCCATTACTTATTTGGCATTTAGACATAGGTGATTGGCAATTTCAGATTCTAGATTTTCTCCTCCATTAAAATGTAAACCTTTACAATGGAAAAGTTTGTTGTCTCTTTTGTTTACTGCTAATTCTCTAGTGTCTAGATACAGCTATCAGCTCCACCTTTGGGCTCCTGAAAGTCCTCAAATGGGCCTTCAAGTTCTGACACAATCTCCCCCATCCCATGTTACCTCTCTGATTTTATCTCCTGCTACTCTGTGAAATCTAGCTAGATATATTCAGGAGTAGTTAAGACTTTGGGGCATATGAAAGACATCTAGCAGTAAAATGTAGTAGAAAGATTTAGAATGGATCGTGTTTGAGGTCTAAGTTCTAGTGCTGCTACTATTTCCTGGGGTGAAACTGGGCCAATTCATGTGGCCTTTGCAGGCTTTAGCCTCCACACTGAAAGAATTTTGGATCAGGGTGCTTCTAATCGTAAATTTAATGGCAATGCTATCCTTGGTTATAGCATAATATGAAGTTGATTTATCCATTCAGAAACATTTCTGAGTATTTTTGGTCCCTGGTGTGAAATTGTGAATCTTAGCCTGGTGATTCATAGACTAACAGCTGCTTTCCCACCCTCTACCCCAAGCTCAGGGCTTTGCAATGGGGGCGGCAGTATGGCCAGAGCTGACATCATGTCCCATTCTTCTTAGGTCCAAGTCATTTCCATCAAGCAGCATTTCCCAGGCTTTTGTCATTCAGGTCGCATCTCCACGATTTTTACTATATCACATTCTATCTATATTATTGTTTACTTAATGTCTTTCTTTAGATCACTCCCTCTTTATATTTTACCTTGCATTTGCCCTAAGCAGCATTTATAGCTGTGAATAGCTTTGAAATTGGATATGCCCACTATACTTTTTTCTAAAGCACATGAAAATAAATGCACAACCATAATCCACCGTAACTATGCACCACTAAAATTGTCTTGAGTAACTCTAGTGGTTTGCCTTTCACACTTTGGGAAACACCACCGTGAAGGTGAGGGACAGAGCTCTGGAGCCTTCACTGCCTTCAGTGTCCTTCTTCCAGTGATCTTAGACCTTGGGAGGACAGAAAAAGCCATTCTCAATGAAAATCTAAGGGAGCCCTTTCCAAGGCACTGGAGATTGTTCACTTTATTTTGATTTGGAATGTAGTGCAGAAATGACTAAGCCTTCCCGAGAGGCCAAGGGCTGCTGGAAAGAAGAAAGAAAGGTATTATGCTGGCTTAAAAAACAGAAGTCAATGGGAAAGGAACATGCTGAAGAGAAAGAGCAATTAGCTGAAGTAAAACAAAGCAGCAGAAAAGTGAGAGGAGTGCTGGGGAAAACTGCTGCAGAGAAATGCATTTGCTCTTAGAAGCAAAGCATTAGTGGAAGTTGAGAGACTTTGCAGAGATCCTCATTTCCTCCTCATTTTGGACTTTCGGATTCTCTCTCTCTTATGATGTGAGAACTGATTAGATACACACAGGGGCTCAGCTTGGAGGCCCAAAGTATGATATTCTTCAATACGCTTCCTGCTATTGGAATCATGCTCTAAACAGGTCAGCTCCTCTATGACATATAGTTTTGGCATGAAAGATGGATCTAAGACTACCAGACAGAAAGAGTTAGAAATGACTGTAGACTTTCTCTAGCATCTTTTCATACTTAATTAAGAAAGGGAAGGACCTTAGCCTTTATCATGATATAGATTTGATTGACTTAGGCCCACATATCTGCAAGGGTCAGCCAAAGTTAAATTGTAAACATGTTTTTAGAGAATCTGAATTTCGCAGCACAACTGGCTTGAGCGATTGGAAACAAGATGCAGGACCCCAACACAGACACTGTGTGGAATGACATCTTAGGCAAAAAGGGCATCTTACCCACCAAGAAAAGTCTAAAAGAATTGGAAGAGGAGGCAGAAGAGGAGCAGTGCATCCTGCAGCAGTCAGCGGTGACAACATACAAAGATATGACTTTGGAAGAGCTGGAGGATGATGAAGACAAGTTTAATGAGGAGGATGAACACGCTATTGAAATGTACAGATGGCCGAGACTCGCTGAGTGGAAAGCAATTCAACTGAAGAATACATTTGGAGAAGTTTTGGAGCTCTCAAGGAAGTATTATGTTCAAGAAGTTACCAAAGCTGGTGAGGGCTTGTGGGTCATCTTGCACCTTTATAAACAAGGAATTCCCCTCTGTGCCCTGATAAATCAGCACCTCAGTGGACTTGCCAGGAAGTTTCCTGATGTCAAATTTATCAAAGCCATTTTCAACAACCTGCATACCCAATTATCCTGATAGGAATCTGCCCATGATATTTGTTTGCCTGGAAGAAGACATCAAGGCTCAGTTGATCAGTCCTCTGGCGTCTGGTGGCATGAACCTGACAAGAGATGAGTTGGGGTGGAAACTGTCTGAATCTGGAGCAATTAAGATGAACTTGGAGGAAAACCCTAAGAATCCGATTAAAGATGTGTTGCTGTCCTCAGTGCGGAGCTCTGTCCCCATGAGGGGGGCAGCAATTCCGAGGGTGACTGAGGCTGCAGCTGCTATCACATGCTGAACTTTCTTGTGACAAATTGTCTGGATTTTTTAAAAACAGAAAAAGCAAGAATGAATCCTTCCGGCTTTTAGTCTTGTATAAATTATGTTTCAACTCTTTACATTTTAGAAATAATCATTGCTGGAAATTCTGTTAAATATTTTGGAACTCCTTTTTTTAAACTATAGTATTTCCTCTAAAAAAAATTAAAACCAGCTATTGGTATGGCAAAAAAAAAAAAAAAAAAAAAGAAAAAAGAAAAAAGAAAAGAAAATCTGAATTCCAGAGGATTAAAATATCTCTGTTTGGGAACATCTCCCCTGGCACACAGCTGAAGTAAGTGCCTGCAGATGGTCCCAGCCCTGTTGAGGGGAACTGTGTTGCGGTCTAGCATGCATTGTGCTGGGCCCCTGTCGAAGCCGATGAGTTCCAATCTAGAATTTTGATTAGGAGGAGGGAGGTATGTTAGGAGCCAAGTCAGCTGCACAAAGGCTGATTGGAAAAACCTTCTGTATTGTTTTGTGCTTTTCCAGATTTTTATATTTAAAAATAGTGCCTATTAAGAGGGAGTGCTAATATCATTACCATCCTTTCCAAAAGGGCACAGGAACTGGGAGGCTCTGAGGAAATCAGGTATGGTCCATACAGCAGACAGGACAGATTCAGCCAAAAGACAAGAAGCTCTTGGTTAAGCTGCACCAGGAATACTATCAATTACTGTTTCCTGGGATGAATTTAGGAAAAACCTAAGAATTAAATTGCACTCAAACACATGAAATGCAGTTTCATATACTGTTTTTCTAAAACCTAAACTAAGATATTTATAATAAGGTTTTGGTTTCTTTCCAGACTTGAGAGAACATTCATCTGAAATTACATTTTTCAGGTCAGTTTCGGCCAGATGTTCTTTAGATAACTCATGAGCATTTTCTTTTTTGGGTGGAGGGGTATAGAGCATAGTCCCTTGAACCCTTTTTGAACCTTTTTGGTAGATACTGTTTCTTTCCTCATTCCCTCTTTATTTTCTCTTCTCATTTCTTGAGTCTCTGTAGAGGCTGACCTGTGGGCCAAATCCTATTTCTCCAGACCTTTGCCCCCAGTAAAACAAAACAAACAGACCATCTTTCACTTTTCAGAATTTTCAAGACTATGTCAATGCTTTGACTAAGTCAGACCTTTGTGTAGTGTACATGAATCTCAGCAGCAGCAGTGATGAGTTGGCCTCTTCCCGAAGGGAATTCACTGCATGGGTGTGGGCCACTGAATTAAAGTGAGTTTCACAGCCCACTTTGCTACCCTTGCCTGGTTCCTGAAATGGTTCAAAGTAACAATTTAAATGATCGGAACAGAAAAAAAAAAAAAAAAAAAATAGGATTATTAAGTGCACTCTCTTTTATGTGATTTTTATTCTTGTTTATTTGTTTCATATGAACTTTATGTGAACAAAGGGACCTTGGTGAGTACATGTACAGCCAAATCGAACTTTAATAGAATCCCCTAAAATAAGACAGGAACTATGGGAAAAGGTTTTCTTATTAGGTATTTGTTCTGTCCATTCTCTGAAACACTCATTTCTAACACTGCTCTTTAGTAGGGAAAAAGTCATTTTTCTTTATATCTAAACTATTGAAGTCATTGTATTTCTGATGAGGGAAAATTTTTAAGTATGTGAAGTAAAGAGAGTGATGGGAGGCTGAGTTGGAAAGAACACAACATCTAACTGAGTCCCCTCTTCTTCTGGTGAATTAGTATTGTCCCATGCTCATGAACTAGTATATTTTCTGTTTTTAATTTCCTCAATTTTCAAACTGTAAAATAAAATATTATGGTGTCTGTTTCCTGGGAACAGAAAACACATGTAAATATTTGAGAAATTTGATACAGAGAATTTTGGTTTGAAGCTTGTCAAAACGATACATGAAATCAAGCCCCAATAAAATATTTTTTCTTGCTTACATCTGGTTTATCATGATTTGATTAAATTATTCTTTGTAACATACTCCTGAATGATTTTATAACAAATACATAAATGGGAGGATTACTTAAATGCCATTATGCTAACAATACCTACAATTTTAGTCATTGCACAGACATGACACTTAAAAATTAGTATAAGTGTGTAGACTTTGGTTTAAGTCTTTTATTAAAACAGAACTTTGAGATTTTATTGTTATCAATTAATATTTTAGGGTGCCTGAGGCAAGAGGCACATGGAACCTGCAGCCCCTCACCTTGTCTCCCCTTCCCATCCCTGGCTCTTTGTGGCAGGACTCCCATGCAATCAGGCTGTATTAGTTTTCTGTAACAAATTAGCCGCAAATGTAGTGGCCTAAAACCATGCCAATTTTTTATCTTGTGTTTCTGAAGATCAGAGTCTAAAATCAAGGTCCCAGGAGGGCTGCATTCCTTCTGGATGCCCTATGGGGAGAATGTCTTCCCTTACCTTTTCCCTCCTCTACAGGCTGCCCACATTCCCTACTTAGCCAGAGCCCCTTTATCTCATCACTCCAACCTCTTACTTCCATCACCACATCTACTACTGACTCTGATCCTCCTCCCTCTCTCGTAAGGATTCTTGTGATTCCATTGGGCCTATCCAGATCATCCAGGATAAACTTCCCTTCCTGAGATCCCTAACTTAATCACATTTGTAAAGTCTCCTTACCATAGGAGGTAACATATTCATAGGCCCTGGGAACTAGGATGTGGATGTCTTTGGGAGGCCTACCACATGTGTGAACTCTCCAGGCCCACATTGTTCCAGCTCCATCCTTTACCATCACTGCCCCCTACACTAGAACTGTTTTGTCTGCCCTTGGGAGGACCTCCCCAGGCAAGGGCTCACACAGGTCCTAGGAGTGGCTCTGTTACCAGTAGAGGGTCTTGACTGCAATTTGTCCAGGTTCTTGGCATTTTGAACAAAGAATTAGACAAAATACACAGCAAAGCAAGGAAAGAATGAAGCAATGAAAGCAGGGATTTATTGAAAATCAAAGTGTACTCCACAGAGTGGGAGCAGGCCGAGCATTGGCTTAAGGACCCTGGTTACAGGATCTTCTGGGATCCAAATGCCCTCTAGAGGTTTTCCATCAGGCACTTGGCATACACCCCATGCAAATGAAGTAGTGGCCTGTGATCAGTCTGATTGGTTGCAGAAAGCCTTATTTTGTCTGTGCTCCTCCTCATGTGTCAAGGAGTTGCTTTCTGCAACCAATCAGAGGCTGAAAGGAAGTCACAAAATTATGCTCCTATGCAAACATCTGATTGGTTGTGGAAAGCAACCAATCAGAGGTGCTTTCAAGTTCCCATCTGCGGGGCGGAAATGGGGGAGGTTTGCAAAGGGAGTAGCCTTTGATCCTTTTGTTACTTAGGTGTGAAAAGTTGGGGTTTTCCTTTTGATTTAGTTCTAGGAAGTCAGCATGAATCAGCCTTAGGTTTCCTGCCTCCAGATCCTATTCTCCTTCCTCAGCTCAGACCAATTGAAGAGGAAATTCCAGGATCCCTGGTACCTGGAGCCCTGTCAGGGTTTAGGAGAATGTCAGTGCAAGCTCAGTGTGGGCACAGAGCTCTCAGACTCCTTGACACATGAGGAGGAGCACAGACAAAAAATGGTGAGAGTGGGGCCCTCTAAGGCTAGAGGCTCAAGCAGGGGCCAGATGCTGACATCTACAAGCAGTGTTCCTCCAACAGCCAGGCAAGCAGCATGATTGAATGCCTGGAGGTGGACTGCAGTCAAACGGAGACTGTCAGTCCCTTCTAAAGGAGTCAGTAGACATACAGTGCCAGGGAAGGGGTCCAGTGTTGCTACATCTTAGCAAAACTAGAAATCTATTTTCATTTTGTTTTAAACAATGTGCAAGCCAGAAAAAAGGGTTGAGGGGACCAGATATGGCCCTCAGCCATTCAATTTGCAACTGACCCCTGGTTCAAATGAATGAATGAGCACAGCATACCTAGGCATAGATGACATTTTATTGAATGAGTGAACAATGAACTTCAATGTCACATTAGAGATGGTGCATTAATTAAATTACCCAAAGCTGAAAAATTCATCCCTAATTATGTCACATTGTTCAGTAGGCTCATCAGAGATTCAGCAGGGAGATAACATGACAACTTTATGATAAATATTAATAAAATGTCCATGATATGGCAATGACTTCAATTTATATAAACCCTTTTCCATGATAAATTTCACAGACAAGAAATAAAGACTACAAATTAAATACCCTTGCCAGTGAAAATTCCAAAGTTAAAGTCCAAATAAATTAAAGTCCAAAATTGAAAGCTTTTCTGTGGAGTTGAAAATCCAAAGGAATCAAAGTTCCAATCACATGTGTCTTTGTAGTAGAATAATTTATAATCCTTTGGGTATATACCCAGTAGTGGGATGGCTGGG